>NC_140938.1:144380849-144460849 GCF_014529385.1 Adiantum capillus-veneris
AAAAAGAAAGAAAAGGATGCACGACCCAAATTCACTCCTCGAGAGAGAGCTCTCTACATCATAGAGAGGGAGTGCTTTGGATACTCACACACCCGTTGGCAGCAGTCCCAGAACAGTAGGTTCAGGGGAATGATGACGTGACACTGTCTGTACTGTCGCCGCAAAATGCGGCGCAATTCACGGAAGCAACGTACGGAAAAGCAATGTACGGACGGCAGCTTTTCGGGTCTGCTTTTAGCTAGCCGCTACGCAAGCGTGGGCCGTTTTCTACTCAAATTGACTTGCTTTATTTTAACGCAAGGCATTAGAAGAGAGAGAGAGAGAGAGAGAGAGAGAGAGAGAGAGAGCTTTGCATTATTTTTAAGCCTACTGTAAAAAGGTTTTTTGGGACAGCTTTTGGGGCTCTACTTTTGGGCATCCCTTGTAACCTTGTATAAGTGAGCAGGCCTCCCACTTCTTAGAGCATCTGGACGCAGAGTCTGAGAGTGAGAGCCTCCCACTCACTTATACTTTGAGTTGCAGAATAATACAAAAAGAAATACCGAAAGGGGCGCCAGTCTTTGGGGCCAATATCTCTAGGCACGGAATTCCGTCGGGCCAGTGCGGAATCAATTGTGAATTGTGAACTGTTTTGTAGTAAATTCTTGTCGTATCGCGGTAGAATCTCGACTTGGAGTGTCCAAGTCTGTTACAAAGTGCGAGACCTCCTTCAAGCCCATCTCTTTGCAGAAGTGGAAAAGATCGTCGACATTCAGCTTCTTGGGCGAGCCTACTATCAGATCGAGTTCGAGACCCTCGAGATGGCTACCAAGGTCATCTCGATGAGCCCGTTGGCAAGCCGTGCGGTCAGGACTCACTTCAGACAGTGGCGCCATGGGTTCGACCCAGCTACAGATGTTCTTGCCGAGGAAGCAGATTTGCCCATCTCGGTCTGCTTGTAAGATGCAGCGGAAGTAAATGTTGAACTTTGCTCAAGATGAGTGCTTCGAACTGTGCTCAAGGGTTCCTTTTGCTTATGGAAGGGAGAGCCTTCCATTCCTTTAGTGAGAGAGTGCAAAGGATCACAAACAAAGTGAATGACACTGTGAACTAAGGTGTTGAGAGAGAGAGAGAGAGAGAGAGAGAGAGAAGAATACGACATCCGACGTTTGTCAAACCATCCTCCAAGGGCCCTCCTCTCTATGGCGAGAGAGGTCTATGCTATTGATTGCACAAATCTGGTACAATGGTCTAGATGCAATGGACTTGTCGACGATGTTGACGACAATGATAACGACGACGAGACAGGCTGAAATCTGAAAACGCTAGAGACTGAAATCTGCTAACTGTTGAATTCTGACACTGTGTCGGTGAGGACGGCGATGGCGACGACGCGATGACGATGCGCTGAAAACGTAGATGCTGAAATCTACGGACAGCAGGCTGAATCTGAAAACGTTGGTTGATCTGACCGTGCAGCGAGGATCTGCTCTGCAGGTAGGTGAGATCTGCGAAGCTAGGGGCTGGTTCTGTGGAGTCTAAGTGCTGAAAACTGAAAACGCTGATGCTAGGGGCTGATCTCTCGCAGGGAATCTGCAAAACGCTGATGCTGTCAGCAAGGTGCAAAAACGCTAGGCCTGATCTGGGATCTGCAAAACGCCAGGGCTGATCTGGGATGTGCAAACGCCAGGGTTGATCTAGTATTGCTGATAAAAAATGCTAGAGGGTCTATTGGCTGAAAATGCTAGGGAATTCTGCCGGTCTTGCTGAGAAGATGCACTGCAAGTTGTGGGAACTTCTCCTGCCTCTTCTGCCAGAAAGTGCTAGCGCTAGGTTTCTTTTACAGATGCTTAGAAAAATTGCCCTACCCAGTTTCCCAACAAAGTCACTTATTAATAATAAGTGAAAAATGGATAGAATAGTAAAAATGGGTTCTATGCACTGTAAAATGCTCATGATGGGTATTGATTGTAATGTTGATGATCATGCTGTGTGCGACCAGAGGATATGTAACTACTCTAAGTGCCTGGACATGCACGGCCTGCGCACAGGCTCACAAACGTGCAAGAACACTTCCTAAGCTGACCTGAACCCTGGAGTTGAAGTAGTCCACATGCACATAGGGTGAGATGTGCACGTGACATCCCCTCCTTTTTAAAGTGAGGTATTGGTACCGAACTGTATGACATCAAGGGAGAGCGCCAACAACATCTGGAATCCTGGGAAGGACTCTTCGCCGGCCCACTCTGATGCGTGGGTCGTGCGATACTTGAACTTCATAAAGATCTGCAATGCTTGCTTCTTTGGGCCGCGCCGAAGGCGACACAAAGGAATATGTGGCTGCTTCAATGCTCCAACTTCGGCTACGGTCGTGTGTCTACTTTCTTCAAGAATCTCCGAGGAGGAAAATTTCTGAAACCACTTGCAACGCAAAATCATGAACATACCCATTCCATGTAGAGTGATTGGAAAAATACTATGCTTCCTAAATGACTGTGCATGCAAGAGAGATGAACCAAGTGACGGAGTGCCAAACAGTTCACCAAACACATGCAAAAAGTGAGATCGAATCTTGACTTTTCGGCCTAAACCTATCAACTGTGGCAAATCATGATGAAAATGCCGATGATTGATGGACAATCTTTCTTGTGCTCTTTCTAAAACTGTGTCATGCCAAGGAAGAGACATGGAATGTGAATTCCTTGAATGCAAACTTTTTTTTCTTTTCGAGAGAAATCCGCATACATCCGTGCACATCCATGAGTGAATCATGTGCATCGTACAATGTAAGGTGCTCTGATACCAATGTAAGGTGCAGCAGAAGTGAACGTTGAACTTTGTTCAAGATGAGTGCTCCGAACTGTGCTCAAGGGTTCCTTTTACTTACGGAAGGGAGAGCCTTCCGTTCCTTTAGTGACAGAGTGCAAATGATCACAAACAAAGTGAATGACACTGTGAATGAAGGTGATGAGAGAGAGAGAGAGAGAGAGAAGAGTACGACACCAGACGGTTGTCAAACCCTCCTCCAAGGGCCCCCCTCTCTATGGCGAGAGGTCTATGCTATTGATTGCACAAATCCGGTACAATGGTCTAGATGCAATGGACTTGCCGACGATGTTGACGACAATGATGACGAGGACGAGACGGGATGAAATCTGAAAACGCTAGAGACTGAAATCTGCAAATCTGCCAACTGTTGAATTCTGACATTGTGTCGGCGAGGACGGCGATGGCGACGACGCGACGACGATGCGGTGAAAGCGCACATGCTGAAATCTGCGGACAGCGGGCTGAATCTGAAAACGCTGCCTAATCTAACCGTGCGGCGAGGATCTGCTGCGAGTAGGTGAGATTTGCGAAGCTAGGGGCTGGTTCTGTGGAGTCTAAGTGCTGAAAACTGAAAACGCTGATGCTAGGGGCTGATCTGTCGCCGGGAATCTACAAAACGCTGATGCTGTCAGCAAGGTGCAAAAACGTTAGGCCTCATCTGGGATCTGCAAAACGCCAGGGCTGATCTGGGATGTGCAAATGCCAGGGCTGTTCCGGTACTACTGATAAAAAACGCCAAAGAGTCTGTTGGCTGAAAACGCTAGGGAATTCTGACGGTCTTGCTGAGAAGGTGCACTGCAAGTTGTAGGAACTCCTGCTGCCTCTTCTGCCAGAAAGTGCTAGCGCTAGGTTTCTTTAATAGATGCTTAGCAAAATTGCCCTACCCAATTTCCCAACAATCACTTATTAATAATAAGTGAAAAATTGATAAAATAGGGAAAATGGGTTCTGTGCACTGTAAAATGCTCATGATGGGTATTGACTATAATGCTGAAAATCATGCCATGTGCAACCAGAGGATATGCAACTACTCTAAGTGCCTAGACATGCACAGCCTCCGCACATGCTCACAAAGGTGCCAGAACACTTCCTAAGCTGACCTGAACCCTGGACCTGAAGTAGCTTGTCCACATGCACATAGGGTTAGATGTGCACGTGACACTGCTTCCCTGGACTCATGAGAGAGTACCTCCCGCTCCTTTCCAGGATTGGTTCCGTGATTGGAACACTCTTAGAGACTCCGCGCACGACAGCTTCAGTTGTTGCCAAGGCAGCGGACATTCCCACAGTTCGTATTCTAGTTCGGGATACCCATGCTCTCCCAAAAGAAGTAGTCCTCCTCCTTCGAAGGGTGAGTGGTGGCTGGTTCCACCAACAGGTAGAGTTTTCGGGTCTCCCGAATCAGTGCTTCATCTACCGACAGATGGGCCATCTAGTGAGTGTCTCTCCTCGTCGGAGACCCTGACCTACAGCGCAAACCCAACCCCCGAGGGCGGAGCAGGCACAATAGACAAGTACACACGGTACTCACGCTGCTTTCGCAGAGCCAGGTGCCTGGCAACAGGTCCACGGCCGCGGGCGACAGGGGGGGCTAGCCACACTGCCCCGCCTGGTGGCCGCCCTGTGCCAGCCCAGCAACATTGGGTTCCTACACGGAACCGTTTCGACCCTCTTCAACAGGAGGACACAGTGGAGTCTCTCGCCACTGCAACCTCGCCACCACACCCCCCCCCCCCCCCCCCCCCCACCACCACCTCCTCAGCGCCCCCGCTAAGGCCCCAATCGCTTCTCTTGAGCCAACTCGCGCCCCTTTTGCAGAGGAGACTAGATAGTCTTCGGTAGCCTGTCCTTCTCTTGGTAGTGCTTTCGCTACAAGCCGTGCAGCTCGGGAGGGACAACCCTACTTGAGGACGCCACTCTTGGTTCAAGCCTCCCCCTTTGCAGCAGTCCCACTAGGACGTCCCAGTTTTGACATTCATCGACGCTGAGACTCCTTCGACTATAGCTTTACCCGGTTCCTCGGCGACCCTTCTTTTGACTTCGAGGCAGCTTGCTTCCGAGCACAAGTGATCTTGTTGGCAGCCAGGGGCACAGAGGCACTAGATACACTTGTTGGTTTTTCCTTTCCAATGTGTGGCCGAGATCACACTCAGTGGACGTTGCAATGAATTTTGGATTGTCTGCAAGCCCAAGCTGTTGAGTTTTCACACCATACAGCAAATCTAGGAGTGACAGACGTGATACAGACACTCTGGCCATTGGCCAAGTTCTATGTGACACCCCAGATGCATTTGGATGTAGGCATATCATGGCTTACCTCTTTGCAGACACTCAGAGCATTCCGAGCTATGTTTTTGTCCATGAGGATTCCTGGTCTGAGGATGTTGCTTTACGTACTGCACGCTCTCCGTGGGCTTGGGTAGTACAGCACATGCATACACGCCTCTCATGGGGTTGCTCGAATGCGGACTATTCCCCATCCAAGCCGGCCTCGAAGGTTGCGCGGTTGAGCCATGAGGATTGTCTCATGGAACGTGCAAAGTCTAGGTGGACCCCAGTTTGCGCGGCAGAGGGGCTGCCTGCGACAGGATTTACAGAGATGTCTTGTGATAGCCGTACTTGACGATGTGGTCAGATTTTGCAGGGTCACTCTGAGACCTTTTGGTCAGCTGCCTTTGGGCCAGGAGGCATTCAGGGCGGGCTATGTATGACTATTGCGGACATGGGCATTATAGTGCCAGGCAAGGCACAATGGATTACTATGCACGTTCAGGGCTGCCTCATGGGCTTCCTGAACATCGATGCACCCAATCATGCAAGTGGTTTTGGACACAAATAGTGGGGTCTTTGCCTCACACACAGCAGTGGTGTGTGGGGGGGACTTCAACATGTTGGAGGACCCCTCAGACAAGACGGGAGGCAGCCATGCTACAGTGCACGGAGCTGAGTTGGCAGCTTGGGAGCAGCTGTGCATGACCATGAGGCAACATACAGGATTTGTACGACCATCAGATAGCCTCTCTCTCTCTCTCAGTCTGACAAGTATGTAGGAGGGTGAATCTGTCGAGGATAGACTGCTTCGATGCTAGTGACCACTTTTGTGACAGGGGAGGAGTTGTATGCATTCTGGCAGGCACCACCTTCTCTAACCATGCACCAGTGATCCTTACAGTTTTAGACACACAAGGGGTGGTAGCACCACGCTGCGCATCCCTGAGAGGCTCTTACTGGATACGGAGCTTAGAGAGCAAGTTGTGACACTTTGGACAGAGAGCTTGGACGGGCAAGGCTCCCCTACTGACAGGGTGGCCACGGGTCTCGCAGAGATTAGTCGTTTCTTTCTCCAGGAGTCTGCCGCTCAACTGGCTGCGACCAGAGAGCAGGAGAGGCAGCTCCGTTGGGGCATTGCATCTTTGCAGAGGATGCAAGAGCGTCACCCTGATAGCCCCTGGATGGAGGAGCCGATGCAACAAGCTCGACAGGAGCTGATCATCGTTGCGGAGAGGCGACATCAGTTTGCATACCATCATCAGGCAGCTCAGTGGACCGGTGGGTGACAAAGTTACTGGTGAGTTTTTCGAGGCTGTGGGCCCTAGATATGCGCGGACCAGTGCTAGCCAGTTGAGGAGGCCATATAGGTCACTGGCTACAGAGCTAGAGGATATGCGTGCAATTGCTACTCACTTTTACAGGGAGTTGCTTTCAGTTGAGCCCCAGTCAGAGCACACAGATGCATGTAGAGAGCAAGTGTGGGCACAGATGCCCTCTTTGGTCACCGAGGAGAAGCGCCAGAGGCTTGAGCTACCCCTCCAGCTAGAAGAGATTCACGAGGCTCTCAGGGCACTACCACGCGGCAGTTGCCCGCTTGACTCCGAGTTTCTTCTTGGAACACTGGGAGGTACTTGGTCTGGATTTGTGTAGTACTTATGAGTACGTTCTGCACGCTGGTGAGATGCTGTCACAAATTGATGACGTGGCATGCCCAATAGATAGCTAACGTAGCAGACGTACGGACATCCGCAAACAGCGCTGACTGGCTTACGTCGCAGCTGTACGGAACTCTGCGATTTCCGTTGACTTGCTGATGTGGCAGTGTACGAACTTCCACGTTTTACGCTGGCTATTGACGTGGCCTGGCTGTACGGATTTCCGCAATTCGCACTCGTACTTTTTCAGGTTTTGAAAGACTGGTTGCTTTTGAGATTAAAGTGCTTCACTGAACTTTGATGGAGAGAGAGTCGACACAGCGAGTTCCATGCCCAAAGGTATTGACCCCAACGACTGGCGCCCCTTTTAGTATTTCTTTTTATATTAATGTTTCAGCAAAGTACAACTTCCACTGATACTCGCTCTCAGACTCTACGTCCAGATGCTCTGAGAAGTGAGCCCCCCTTGGGTCACTTATAAAGATTATAAGGGTTGCTAAAAGCAGAGTCGCAAAAGCATAAAGCTCAAAAGCACTTCGATCTCAAAAGCAACTGGTCTTCCAAAATTTGAGAAAGCTCCAGCACCAATTGCGGAAATCTGTACAGCCAGGCCACAGTAGCAGCCAACGTAAAACGCGGAAGTCCGTACACTACCACGTTAGCAAGTCAGCAAAAATCGCGCAGTTCCGTACTGTTGCCACGTCAACCATTCAGTGCTGTTTGTGGATATCCCTACTATTTGACACGTCAGCTCTCTATTGGGCATGCCACGTCATCAGTTTGTGATATACCCCCCTCTTGAAAGAATTGTAATCACCCTCGATTACGCTTGCAAAACAAACAGAGGCCATAAATTGTCTTAGTAGACACTGATTGTTAGTACCGACACACTAGACACGAGACATCTAGCACTTGTACAAAGACGACAGTCACATCATAGGACATCACCTGACATCACAGGCCATCACATGACAAATCACGGAAAAATCCATTCCAAATCTCAGACATGACTGCGAGCAACGTATTTAGTAATCGCATCTAGATCCATTCCAGACCTCACTGATGCCCGATTAACTAATCCTTATTGCGATCATGTCTATAGAGATTTATGAGACTGAAATGCTGCAGTCATTTCGTCTTTCAGTTCCTGCACTCAAACAAGTCAAATGAGAGAGTACAAATCAATCATATTCATTTTCGGGAATTCCGTTTCATAAAGTCATTCAACAAAATACTATCAGCCCATTAGCATCTTTGAAACCCACAAGAGACATCAATGACCTTATTCAAATCGAGGTAATCTGTTGATAAAGGAGCGGAGTGACTCCCCTCTTGTGCAAACCCGTAGCACCAGATTCACCCTTGCTGAGTTCCGGGTTCTATCGGAGTAGACTATGCTAAATCGAATGCTTCAAGGTAATGTTCCAAAATCTGAGTATCTGCTAGGTCCTCCTCCTCCATCCACTTCGCATCTAATGCCGAATAGTTCTTGAATTTAACCAAGAACCGCCAAATCACTTTACCTTTCATCTTTCTTTCCTTGTGTGCCAAAATCTATTTGGAACGAGTATCTCCTCGCTCTCTTCCACTTCGGGTTGCTCATCAGGCTCTCCATCAACTAGCACGTCACCTTTAAAAGGTTTCAAAAGACTCACATGGAATGCATTGTGAATCTTCCAAGTATCGGGCAACTTGAGTCGAAAGGAGACATCATTTATCTTTTCTTTATTCTGGAAAGGGCCATAATACCTCATGCTAAGCTATGGAAAAAACCGCTCCTTTCCCTTTCGTTTCCTTAGGCGTGCCTTCTCAAAACGTAAGAGCACCCAATCGTCTTCCTTTAATTTCAAATCTCGACGATGTCGATCTGCTGCCTTCTTATGTCGTTCTTGAGACTTCTCTAAAGCCTCAAGGACCTTGGAAAAAGCAATGTCCAAGTCCCTCGTGTACTGGCCAGCTTCAAAAATCTTATCCTGGGTCTGAGGAATGTTCTGATATACCAGCTGATTCCCTTTTTTCGTTCTTTCCTTGTGCCCTAGGACCTGCGGGTAGCGTCTTTCACTTCCCCTATCCATTGGCACGTCAGTGTCAATCATCGGAACCCTAAGACGCACTATCATCTGATTCCTCTTTCTCTGGAATCCTTTGATGAACTTGCATCTGGTTCCCTTAGTTCGTCGGAACCCTTTGATTCTTCAGAATCCGATGATGAGCTGTCATCTGGTTCCCATGATTCATTCTCTTCATTTTTGAGGTGGATACTATCCTACCTGTCGCATAAGTCACTGAGCCAGCATGCATTCCAAATCGTTGCTTAGTCATGTGCCATTAGTCTCTAAATGGAGTCAAGCTTCTCGTTTATAGCATAGTCTTGAATCTTTTTAGCAAATCATAGCAAAACCGCTCAATTTGGTCTTTCAACTTCTAGCAATGTATCTTTCTCAGTCATTTTCAAGTGATGCCAATGCGTGATGACATCTCTTGCATATTTATCTAATATCCAAGTTGACGTTAAAAATTTGAATTTTAACCACGTCGCATGTGTTTCTTTGCGTAACAACGGAGTAAGATGCCGCTTTTCGCTCCCTGGAATGTTCTAAGAACCGCTCTCCAAAGAAGGCGACGTCAAACTGTTGTACAAACTCAAGGGCTCGATGGGTGTCGTGGCCTAACTCCCTTCCTTGAACTCCTTGGTTTTCTTGTTGATCTGGTCATTGTCAAAAGAGGACAAGCTCTCCTCCTTTAAACGGCTAGATGGCCTTCCATGCCTTCTAGACTTTGTTTCAAAAATCTTCTTCAAAAGAATCTTGTCTTAGGTGCCTAGAAATTGAAGAAGCTTCTTACCACCCTCGAACCCTTCAAATGGCGCCTTCCCCATGTGTCATTGTAGGCAAACTCCACCAAGGGTAAATACTTTTCCCATTTAATCTTCTGATCCGAAGAAGAAGACTTCAACATATTCAAAACCATTGAATTGGCTATTTCAAATTGCCCATTTGTCTGTGGGTGGAACGAGGACGAGAACTCCAACCACTGCAAATGTTCTCTTAGATTGCCGTCCAAAACAACTAGTACACCGGGGATCTTTGTCCGAAACAATGGACACAAACATGCCATATATTCGAACAGTTTTGCCAAAGGATCGGGCTTAACTATCTTCTTTGTTACAGAGCAGTAAGCCTCCTTACTGAATCCATTGATGACCGTCCAAATGCCATCATGCCCATTCTGTGTCTTCCGGAGATCAAAGATGAAATCCATTGCAAAACTTTCCCAGGGGCGGATGGAATGGGTAAAGGCTATAGTAATCCTTGTGCCTTATGTCTGTCAAACTTGACCTTCTGAAACAACTGCAAACAGAGTCGTCCACATCCTTCTTGAGTCTCGACCACAAGAAATAATGCTCCACACCTTTCAAGGTGGTGTCAATGCCGCGGTGACCCATAAAAGGTGGACAATGGCACTCAGTCAAAACCTTTTCCGTTAACGGCTGTGTAACACACAACATCGTTTTCTCCATCAAGTAGCCATTCCGTATGGAATACCCTGGCACTATCTCCCCGTTCTGTATCCAAGTAAAAAAAACATCGAAAAAATCCGGATCCGTGGCGTACTGATCCACCATATCCTTGAAGCTTCTATGATGGATTGCGACAATGGCCAAGACGAGGGGCTTCCGAGACAATGCATCTGCCACTAAGTTTTTCTATCCGTGAACATGGACAATCTGGAAGTGAAGTTGTGACAAGATGTTAGCCCACCACATCTGATTTTCTGAAAGTTGCTTTTGTGATAAGAAGTAGCATAAACTCTAATGATCAGTAAAGACCGTGAAATCGGCTCTGAGTAGGTAATGTCGCCACTGAGTAAGAGCATGGATCACTGCCAATAGCTCTTTCTCATAAATCTGTGCTGTCAATTCTGGCCTTGGAAAACAATCTTATGGTCTTCTTACATTAAGACCGCTCCCAGACTATGACCACAAGCATCACAATATACTTCGAATGGCTTTTGCAGTTCTCGCAAAGCCAACACTGGTCCAGTAGTTAGTTTTTTCTTATGTGCCTGAAAGGTAGTCACCTATGTCGGTCCCCACGAGAAAGGGACTCCTTTCTGAGTCAATAAGTGCAAAGGCGAAGTTACCTCTGCAAATTTCCGAATGAACCACGAGCCTAAAAAGCTGCTAACTGCATGAACATTCTTCAAGTCAATGAATCCCGGATAGTGTCACTTTTGGCCGGATTCATTTGTACTCTATATATGATCGGTACTCTCTGAAAATCCAAAAAGTCATCCTAAAAGCTGTCTTGTAGACGTCTCTAGGAGAAATACAGATCTGACGATAATCACTCTTCAGATCAATTCGGCAAGTGGAATTCTGAAGTCTGTTGAGTATATCATCGATCCTTGTGATGTGGAAATCTGTTCTAGTTCATTGTTTCTTTATTTTGGCCTCGGCTAACTCTGTAAGGTGGCCGGTTCGATGGTGTACTACCATGAATCAATCATGTGATCTTCACGATGTAAAGGAGGCAACTCGCTTTGTACGCCTTTAAGGTGGCCGATTTGATGGTGTACTATCGTGAATCAATCATGTGATCTTCATGATGTAAAGGAGGCAACTCACTTTGTACGCCTTTAGAGAAACAGTCAACCCCTATTGCAAAAAATCTTGTCGTTCTTTTTCGAGGTCAAACATATTCGACCTTTAATCATTATTCAGTTCTCTCAAGAAAATCGAGTAAAGAAACTAAATTTCATCAAATACAATCTCATTTCCCTTCATTTGTCAAAGTTGCTTTCTTAGCCCGATAGTCAACCACGGCGTTGCTCTTGTGGTACCAAGGGATTCCTCGGAGGACATCACACCCTTCCAAAGGCATGATATAAAAGTCCCTGTGCACTAAACACCCCTGACATTGCAAACGAAGATTGCCAATGATCGGTGTAATGGAAACATCCCATCCGGGTGCCACTAGAACTGCCTCCGCCTATGGCGTCAACTTGTCGGGCGTAATTCCAAGTTGAGCCGCCAATCCAAGTGAAAAAAAGTTGGCCTTGGCTCCTCCAGCAAAGAAAATGAGGGCTTCCTAATCTTTCACTTTGCCCCATGTGCGGAAAAATTTTGTACTTTCGTTCATTTGATTCAGGTCGGGCCCACGCAATGTGGTACCAGTTCTACTTTCATCTTTCCTTTTCTTCCGCACTCGGCTGCTGCTTTGTAACTCTCAAGTTTATCTTCTGGTGGTCCTTTGGTTCATCTTCTTTTCAAGAGTTCTTGTCCATCTCTTTCTGCGAGTACAGGTTCCGCTTTTCTGCACTCGTCTATCCTTTCGGCTTTCCTCCCGACCTGAGAGGAGAACCACACCATCTCGAGTAAATCTTATTAATCGGGTAATTCTTCAGGCGTGTCGCAAGCCTCAGGTCTATGGAGTACTTGATCAATCTTTTCACCTCAAAACCTGTAGTTGGCGCTTGTACTTCGTTCTGGCAAAATTTTCCACCAAGAATCTCTCCAAATCTTCAATCTTTTTCTTCGGTTCCTGCGCTGGACTTCAACTTTTTCTTTGCCTTCCCACTGAGAGATGTTATCTCTGTCAGATTCTCCATGAGAACCCATGTGTGATCCTGGGATTCTTTATGGCTTTATGCCCTGTAAGACAGAGTGATGAAGACGGGAGCGCGCTCGATGTGCGATGTATTAAGGGTGGGAGTGACTAATAAGTCCAGGGTCGAGACACGAAGATTCTTTCACAAAACACCTGTGTGGGCTGCAAAAAGGATCGGATCTTCCATAGAAGAATCTTTCTGTGCTCTGATACCACTGTAACTGGCTTGGACACTCCAAGCGAGAAATCAATAGCAACACACGAACAAAAACCTCATAATCACTAAGAACTTTAATGGGGGGCGAGAGAGAGAGAGAGAGAGAGAGAGAGAGAGCGAGTCGACCAGTTTTTGGAAGACCAGTTGCTTTTGAGATTAAAGTGCTTCACTGAACTTTAATGGAGAGAGAGAGTCGACATGGCGGAGTTCCGTGCCCAGAGGTATTGGCCCCAAAGACTGGCACCCCTTTCAGTATTTCTTTTTATATTAATCTTTGAGCAAAGTACAACTACCGCAGGTGCTCGCTCTCACACTCTGCGGCTAGATGCTCTAAGAAGTGAGCCCCCCTTGGGTCACTTAAAAAGATTACAAGGGTTGCTAAAAGCAGAGCCCCAAAAGCATGAAACTCAAAAGCACTTTAATCTCAAAAGCAATTGGTCTTTCAAAAACTAAAAAAGCACTAGCGCCAATTGCGGAAATCCGTACAACCAGGCCATGTCAGCAACCAACATAAAACACGGAAGTCCGTACATTGCCACATCAGCAAGTTAGCAGAAATCACGGAGTTCCGTACTGTTGCCACGTCAGCCAGTCAGCACTGTTTACGGACGTCCATGCTACCTGCCACGTCAGCAGTCTACTGGGCATGCCACGTCATCAGTTTGTGACAGATGCGTGACAGTCTGAGCGAGGGATTGATCTTTCTTATCCCCAAGGAGGGAGGATCACTGGACGAGATTCGGCAGTGGCGACCCATTACCATTCTCAACTCAGCCTACAAAATTTTGGCGAAGGCTCTGAGTCTGAGAATTCAGCTACTGCTAGAGAGCATCATACATGGGACGCAAACAGGCTTTGTCAAGGAGCGTAGAATCCTTAAGAACATCTTCACTTTCTGGGAGGCGATGGCCCTGGCTCGTCTCAGGGGAGAGGACTTGGTTGTATTGCTTCTCGACTTTGAGAAGGCGTACGACGGAGTGGATTGGGATTTCCTGGAGGGCACTCTTCTTTGATTGGGGTTCTTAGATGCTTGGATCCGGGGGGTGTCAGCTCTTTACAGGTGGGCTCACAGTCAGGTGCTTTTGGCACAGGGAAGAGGGGAGCGTTTTTTGCTCACGCGATGAGTTAGACAAGGATGCCCTCTTGCCCCTTCTTGTTTCTCTTCTACGCTGAGGCAATGAGTAGATTTTTGACTTCACAGGAGGTGGGACTCCGAGGCTTACAGTTGCCCATCAGGGGAGAGGAGCTTTTGGATGCAGAGTTTGCAGACAATTCAGGCTTGTACTTAGAGGGCCGAGAGGCCAACCTACACAGGTGTGAGCAGGATCTCAAGGTGTTTTGTTGTGTGTCGGGAGCATTGATCAATTGGAGGAAGACGGTGGCTTTTTGGGTTGGCAGTGCTCCCAATCGCACATCATGTAGATTGCATGGGCAGACACTTTAGCACGTGTCCGTCCGGTCATTTTTTGAGTGTGGCTAGGTGCACACATTTTTGGGCTTTTATGTTTTTTGCACCAATTACACATTTTGCCCTACCTCAACCTAAGATTCTATAAATAGAATGCTTAGGGTCTTGTAGTCATTGAGATTGTGTATTGAGAGCATCAATTGCAGAGCACTTATGTTCTCTCTTTCTCTCTCCCTCCAACGTTTTCGGCGCACGCGGCTCACACCCTCTCCGCTGCTCACTCTCACATGGTATCAGTTGCCAGATTGTGGAGGATCTTCATCGATCTCATCACCAAGGCCTAGCGCTTGCATCTCCGGCCCTTTCCATAGTGGAAAACTGCAAAATCAGCCTAGCGGTTTTTGGCACCCTACCGTTTTTGCAAATTCAGCCAGCGTTTTTGCATTGCGAGCCTTGACCTGCATCCCTACAGGCAGTGCTTCCTCCTCAGCAGGAGATCACAGGAAAACAGCCCCAGATCAGCCTTGCGTTTTCTGGAACCCCTAGCATTTTTTGCATCTGCTAGCATTTTTGGACTTTGCTCAGCGTTTTTGAAGACCTGCTGCGTTTTCATTCACACACTGCCCTTGCGCACTTGAGGAAGCCGCCTGAAGAGCCTCCTACTACCATGCACTTGCAAATCTACACCTTGGTCAGGTATCTACACCCAATCGGGACTCTTTTGATTGATTACTTGCTGTTTTTTCTCTGTTTTCAGCCCCTCAACGGCTGAGAAGTGCGAGAACCCCCTCCTCTGACACTCTGCAACGCTCCCATACCGATCGATGGCGTACAGGCCCGCTGAAATCTCCATTACAGCAGCGTTTTCAGCACCCTTTGCAGCGTTTTAAGGGCGGACAGCACACTGAATTTTTACCTTTTGTGCGGTTGATCACTCCCTTGCTCATCAAGCCACCATCCGGTGGTTGTCTGAGTGGTTATCTTGGACTGCTATAGCATTGGAGACAGTACCTTTGTTGACAACTTGCGATCTTCTCGATCTACCTCTGGGACTACTCTTTGAGCACGCAACATGTCGACTCCGAAGCAGAAGGGACAACAACAACAATCCCAGAAGGGGGCCACCACGTCTTCTACGACTACGGCCACTTCCACTTCTGCGACTACGTCGGCATCTGCCAACGCAACATCCAACAATTATGCCCTCACCCAGTTTGCTGAGGAGAAGAAGTTGGATTTACACAACTATTATGTGTGGAGGACACGAGTCCGCACAATCATTGCCTACCATCGACTATGGGAATGGTTGAATAACTTCACCCATTCAGCTACTCAGCCTTCCCTTCCCACCGCCACTCAAGCCCATATCGACGAGTGGGTGGATTGGGACATACAAGTCTTCACCTTTCTTATGATCAACCTCTCGGACCGCATCACGAAGGAAGTTTCCAAAGAGGAGCACGCACATCCATTGTGGAGACGGATTCTTGACCAGTTTGAGGGGACCTCGTTTGCCAGATAGATCACACTTGAACGGGAGTTGTGCAACCTCTAGTTCAAGGATTTCAACTCACTCGATGGGTTGACCCACCGCATGTAGGAACTCTGGGACGACCTTGTCTCTGCCGAAGGAGACATCACCTCGGCACGCATGGCTGGCCTCTGACTATTCAAGCTTCCCCCGCGCTTTGATCTCTACTTTCAGAGTTTGCTCACATCTGGACGTACCTCTTTTTCCTCCTGGGACGAGATTCTCTCTTCCCTCAGACAGATCGAGGGGCACTCCGCATTCCGAGCCGGAGGTGCTGTTGATGCAGAAGGAGTTTTGATAGCTCAAGGAGGCAACAAGAAAGGTAAAAGATAAGAAGAAGAAGAAGAACAAGGACATCAACTGTTACCACTGCCACAAGAAAGGGCACAGTGAATCAGAATGCAGAAAGAAGAAGCAAGACAAGGCCAACAGGGCAAAACAAACAGCCTCGATTGCAGTTGCAGCCTCTCACGAGACGGCAGGGACCGCTCTTGTAGCGATGACCTACCACGCTCTTGCTACATCGCAATCAAGTACTTGGGTTGTTGGCAGTGAAGCCACCACTCACATGACTCCCCAACAGTCTTGGTTTAGCTCTCTCAGGGAAACTCATGAGCAGACCGTCACTATGGATGACAACAATGAGATTCCAATGTCTGGCACAGGACAGATTACCCTCTTTCGTTCTACCTCAGACTCAAAGTTCAGTTCGGTGGAGGTGCTTTACGTTCTGAACATGGCCTTCAACCTCCTCTCTGTGTCGAGTTTAAACTCTCAAGGAGCTGACATACACTTTGGGAGTGGCACAGTAACCATTTCTGATTCTACGACAGGTACTGTTCTTGCACACGGTGAGCGCGATGGTTCCCTATACCGCCTCATTGCTCTTCTGTCACAGACCACGGAATCTTCTTTTTCTATGGCATGCACGATTTGGACATCTATGCGATCAGCAGCTTCAGCAGGATGCTAGGACCTCTGTGGTGGAGGGTTTACCGGCGATAAGCTCCTCATCAGGCGTATGCGAGGCTTGCCAAATGGGCAAGCAACACAGGGTTGCCTTTCCGAAGCAAGCATCCAATAGAGCTTCGGCACCACTCACACTGGTTCACGTTGACCTATGTGGCCCGATGAGCACTCCTTCATTATCTGGCTCACAGTTTTTGCTTGTGCTTGTGGATGATTTCAGCAGGTACACTTAGGCTTCGTTCTTAAAGCTCAAGTCGGAGGCTTTCAGTTTCATTCGAAATTGGACGATAATGGTTGAAAAGGAGAAGGACTTGCGCGTCCAATGTATTCGCTCAGACAAAGGGGGTGAGTTCACCTCGGAGGACTTTCCACAGTGGTGCAAGTCAAAGGGCATTCAGCGCCAGCTGACTACTCCCTACACGTCAAGGAGAAGGACTTGTGCGTTGTAAGGTGCAGAGGAATAAATGTTGTATTTTCTCAAAATTAGTGATCTATATTTGCTCAAGGTTCCTTTTAGTTCTTAGGGAAGGAGAGAGCCTTCCGTCTTTATGGAGAGTGCTACGATCACGAACAAAGTGAGTGGATATTGTGCGTGCAAGTGTATGAGACTGAGAGAAGGAGAGAAAAGAGATACGACACCCGAGAGGTTGTAAAACCCTCCTCCGAAGGCCCCACTCTCGTCGGCGAGAGTGGTCTACTTTTGATTGCACAAAGGGGTACAATGATGATGCATGGACTGATGCAATTCGTGACTATGTCGATGACGACGATGATGACTTTAGGGCTGAATTCGGTTCTCTTCTGTCTGCTGTCCACAAAGGAATAATGGCTGAGAATCTGGGATGACCTTAAGAGTGTTGAAATCGCTGTTTTTGTGGCTGAAATTTCCTGGTTTGTCGCGGGTATTAGGGCTGATGAAAACGCTGAGAAGAGCAGGTCAGGCTGCGTTTTACTGCTGCAAATCAATGGCTGAAAACAATGAGGGAATGCTGCGACATAGGCTGAAAAACGCTGCCCAAAATGCTGGATTAAGGCTGCGTTTTACTGCTGAAAACGCTGGGGTTCCCGGGGAAGGCGAGGTTGATCTGCTAACGCTAGATGCAAGGGTTTATTTGCGATCAAGCAAGGCTGGGAAAAAACGCCAAGGAAGGGGAGTTCCTGGCGATGGGAAAAACGCTATGCTGATGGGAGGGTGCTTGAGGGTTTCCTGCTGAGAGAGAGGGAGTACCTGCTGCCTGGGTCCTGTTGTGCTCCTTGCTCATCTGCCCAAGAGTGCTTAACTTGGGTTTGCTTATATATTTTCTTACCCAATTTGCCCTACCTACTTTTGTTGGAAAGTCACTTAAATTAATAAGTGAAAAATGTCAAAAATAGGGAAAATACGATAAAGTCACTGGAAAAATCCCCAAACTGACTCTGATGGAATCTGATGGAATTGCTTATGCTTATGCGGTGTGCAACCAGAGGATATGCATCTACACTAAGTGACTGGGCATGCACAGTCTACGAAAAGTGCCAGATCACTTCTTATCTAGACTGACTGGACTGACGAGAACCCTGTTATGGTGTAGCTTGTCCACGGACACATAGGGTTGGATGTGTCACGTGACTGTCTTAGGACAGGCCTTCTTAATGTGCCCCTTGACATGACATTGAAAACATCTACCTTCTTTAGCATAAATCACTTGTTCTTCAGCCGTGATGTATCCTCCTACAATTCCTTGTGAAGCTTTTTCATCAAGGGTTAGCTTAGGTTTTGCAGGTGCTTTAGCTTTACCCTTAGATTCATTGTTAGAGTTCTTTTCCGAGGAACTAGAGAAAGAAGGGCTAGAAGAATTTCCATTCTTACCATTCTTACCGTTCTTACCATTCTGTGTGTTCTGAGAATTCTGAGAGGTCCCTTGAGAAGACTTGTTCTCCTTAGGCTTTCCCTTGTTGTGCTTCATCTCTTGGGAGAGAGCGATCGCTACCGCCTTGTTGAGATCAGCGGGGTCAAAGACTTCGACATCAAACTTGATGTATTCGTCTAACCCAAAGAGAAAAGCCTCTTAGCGCTCATCATCCGATTTGCGTAATTGAGTGCCTAGCTGCAAAACACGGTTAGAAAAAGACATGACTGGCATACCATGTTGCTTGAGATTGCGCCAATGCTCTTTCAATCGTGCGAGGTACTGAGGTGGCATAAACCGCGCCTTGAGCTTGTCTTGGAAATCAGCCCAACTAAAAGAGAGGGGCGTGAATTCGTTGGCTTCCTCTAGGTGCGCGGCTAGCGGTGCCTCTTGCCATGGTGGTACCAATTGATGGCATCACCGGCAAGGTACATAGCTGCCGTCAAAACTTTGCTATTTCCTGTTTTCTTAGTTGTCGCAAAATAAGCATTAAATTGATGCAACCAAGAATGAATCACCGTAGCATCCATCTTACCATCATACTTACTGAAAGTCAACTTTTCGGTGACTGGGTTGTTAGAATCCGCATCGTTGCTTGCACCACTTGAGGAACTCCCACAATCTTTGCGTGGTTCGGTCTTCGAGGCTAGCACTTGGGAAAGCAATCCTTGAGTGCGTAGCTCCCTTTGAGCTTCACGCTCGGCCTCACTTTCTGCTTTTTGTTCATTTCGTTCATCGCGCTCGCGTTCGAAAGCAAGGCGATTGGTTTCTTGCTGTGCCAACGCAACTCGATTCGCTTCTAAAGTAAGGCGAGTCGCTTCTTGTTGTTGTAGTGCGTTTCTTTCATTTCGTTCCATCGTAATGCGAGTCGCTTCTTGTTGTGCTAGCATCATGTCCATCATTGACTTGACCATCATCTCCATAGGAGTTAGAACAACTCGTGGTATAGATGGCGAAGGGGAGGGTTGGAAAACTCTCCTGGTGGGGAGAATCCTTCGTCGCCTCTCTCATGCTCATCACCTGTATGCGAAGTATCCATTCCGCTTCGGGTGACGACCATGCACTAGGATCTTTGGTTCTTAAGTTCACGAGGAACTTGGTTCTTGAGGGTCTTGAGGTTCTTGAGGTTCTTGAGGTTTTCTTTTGCTTGCAAATCGCGTCGGAGAAGGATCTTCTCTTCACCCGAGTTCTACTCTTTTCCGCGGGCACACCCCTCGGCGGCGCTCACACCAAGGTTGCTTTTTCCCACCTCACGTCGATTGGCCGGCCGCTAAGTGCACGATCCGCTCTCAATGACTGAAAAGAGACACAAGGGGAGGCTGGAGAAGCCCTTCTTTCTTGGGATTCATGTCACTCTTCAACAAAACACGATTAGGAATCGGCACGCCCAAGTAAACTTGGGTTCATGCGACTGCAACAAGCAAAAAAATTCTTGTGGTTCTTGTGGTTCGTTCCTTGAGTAATACAAAACACTGCCAAAGCTCTGATACCAATGTAAGGTGCAACGGAATGAATGTTGTATTTTCTCAAGATTAGTGATCTATATTTGCTCAAGGTTCCTTTTAGTTCTTAGGGAAGGAGAGAGCCTTCCGTCTTTATGGAGAGTGCTATGATCACGAACAAAGTGAGTGGATATTGTGCGTGCAAGTGTATGAGACTGAGAGAAGGAGAGAGAAGAGATACGACACCCGAGAGGTTGTAAAACCCTCCTCCGAAGGCCCCACTTTCGTCGGCGAGAGTCGTCTATTTTTGATTGCACAAAGGGGTACAATGATGATGCATGGACTGATGCAATTCGTGACTATGTCGATGACGACGATGATGACTTTAGGGCTGAATTCGCTTCTCTTCTGTCTGCTGTCCACAAAGGAATAATGGCTGAGAATCTGGGACGACCTTAAGAGTGTTGAAATCGCTGTTTTTGTGGCTGAAATTTCCTGGTTTGTCGCGGGTATTAGGGCTGATGAAAACGCTGAGAAGAGCAGGTCAGGCTGCGTTTTACTGCTGCAAATCAATGGCTGAAAACAATGAGGGAATGCTGTGACATAGGCTGAAAAACGCTGCCCAAAACGCTGGCTTAAGGCTGCGTTTTACTGCTGAAAACGCTGGGGTTCCTGTGGCATGCGAGGTTGATCTGCTAACGCTAGATGCAAGGGTTTATTTGCGATCAAGCAAGGCTGGGAAAAAACGCCAAGGAAGGGGAGATCCTGGCGATGGGAAAAACACTACGCTGATGGGAGGGTGCTTGAGGGTTTCCTGCTGAGAGAGAGGGAGTACCTGCCTGTTGTGCTCCTTGCTCATCTGCCCAAGAGTGCTTAACTTGGGTTTGCTTATATATTTTCTTGCCCAATTTGCCCTACCTACTTTTGTTGGGAAGTCACTTAAATTAATAAGTGAAAAATGTCAAAAATAGGGAAAATAGGATAAAGTCACTGGAAAAATCCCCAAACTGACTCTGATGGAATTGCTTATGCTTATGCGGTGTGCAACCAAAGGATATGCATCTACACTAAGTGATTGGGCATGCACGGTCTACGAATAGACTCACAAAAGTGCCAGATCACTTCTAATCTAGACTGACTAGACTGACGTGAACCCTGTTATGGTGTAGCTTTTCCACGGACACACAGGGTTGGATGCGTCACGTGACACGCGTCCAATGTATTCGCTCAGACAAAGGGGGTGAGTTCACCTTAAGGACTTTGCACAGTGGTGCAAGTCAGAGGGCATCCAACGCCAGCTGACTACTCCCTACACGTCAAGGAGAAAGGACTTGCATGTCAAATGTATTCACTCAGACAGAGGGGGTGAGTTCACCTCGAAGGACTTTGCACAGTGGTGCAAGTCAGAGGGCATCCAGCACCAGCTGACTACTTACTCCCTACACTCCTTCCCAGACCAGAGTTGTTGAGCAAAAGAACCGGACTATCATGGAGATGGCTCGTACGATGCTTACGCATGCTAAATTGCCTCGGGTTTACTAGGCAGAGACGTGCAACACGGTGGTTTAACTCCACAACCGTTCTCCTACCCATGCTTTGCAGGACATGACTCCTTATCAGGCTTACTACGAGCGCAAGCTCTCCGTCTCATAGTTTCGAGTTTTTGGGTGTCCGGCCTTTGTCCATGTGCCAAAGCAGAAGCGACAGAAGTTATACTTCAAGGCGAAGAAGCTCATCTTCCTGGGCTATTCACGGAGGTCTGATGGATACTTGCTTTATGATCCTGACACCAAGACCACCACACTTAGCCATGATGTGACTTTCATGGAGCTTTTCAGCACACGTGCAGAGGGGGCAGCATCCAAGCCTATACCTTCCCTACCTCCTCCTCGTCCACCTTCTACACCTGGTCCTACCCCTATCCCTATCCCTGTTCCCTCTACACCGAAGCCAGTTACTTTACCCGATCATGCCATGTCAGATTCCGATTCTGATGTGGATGATGGTTCTCCTCCAATGGAGGCGATCCCACCTCGCAAGGAGAAGTTAGTACCTGGTTGGCTCTACTCTACGGTTTCTTCCTCTGGAGTCACGAAGTTACGTTACCAGACCCGCCAAACCCTAGATAGCCTCGATGTTCTGCACACCTCAAGGAGAGGCAAGTTTATGACGGCGCAAAGTTCGTGAACTTTGCACTCATGTCCCAAATTTAAGCTTCACCAGTTGAGCCTTCCTCAGTGGAGGAAGCACTCCAGCATGATTGTTGGAAGCGTGCCATGTAGACAGACCTGGACACTATAGAGCGGAATAAAACCTGGACTTTGCTTCCCATGCCCAACAAGAGGAAGGTGGTTTCTACGAAATGGATTTTCAAGACAAAGTACAAGGCCAATTGTTCCCTCAACAAACACAAGGCGAGACTTGTTGCTCGGGGTTTCACACAGCGACCATGCGTGGACTTTGACGAGACCTTTGCTCCCACCGCACGCATGACTACCATATACAGTGTTTGCTCTCGCAGCTAACTTTGGTTGGCCTATCTTCCAGATGGATGTCAAAAGTGCGTTTCTGAATGGAGATTTGGATAAAGAAGTTTATGTGCAACAACCTCTTGGGTTTTGTATACCAGGCAAGGAGGATTGGGTCCATCAGTTGTGGAAAGCATTGTCTGGACTGAAGCAGGCTGGACGACAGTGGTACCTCACACTCGACCAGTTTCTCGTGAAGCTGGGGTTATGGCATACCTCATCAGATTCCAATTGTTATGTTGTCTCTAATGGCTCTTCGGTTGCGATAGTGATTGTCTATGTGGACGATCTCATTTTCACAAGCTCTTGGACCACTGGGATCAAGTCGATCATGAAAGCTATGGAGACACGTTTCGAGATGACTCATCTTGGGCTTCTTCACTATTTTCTTGGATTCGAGATCTTTCAAACACCAGACGACATCTTCTTTTCTCAGCGGAGTACGTGAAGGCTATCCTGGAGAGATTCAGATGACAGGCTGTAGACCCATTGGCACTCCTCTTGAGCCCGGGGAGAACATATCGCTTCACGATCCTTCTCTGCGGACCTACAGCAGTACAGGAATGTTGTTGGCTGCCTCGTATGGCTGACTTATTCCCAACCAAACATCTGTTACACAGTTTCTATCCTCAGTTCCTTCAACACCCGACCTCGTCAGCAACATTGGTGGAGTGCCCAGCATACTTTGCGGTACATCAACGGCACCTTGGACCATGGTGTGTTCTATGGTCGCTCCAAGGGTTGCAACTTACTTGGTTGGTGCGATTCAGATTGGGCAAAAAATCCAGATACTTACGCTCTACTACAGGAGTAGTTTTCACACTCGGCTCGGGAGCCACCGTTGCTCTATCTTCCACAGAGGCGGAGTACAGAGCTGCTTGTGAGGCCATATGGCTACAAACATTACTGGGAGAGTTGTGTTTTCCCCAGACTGCTACGACTCGTCTTTTGTGTGATAATCACAGTTGCATTGCTATTGCCAAGAACCCTATCTTTCACGCTCGGACAAAGCACATTGAGGTGCAATATCACTATGTTCGGGAGCGGGTTTTGGCTGGAGATCTTCATTTAGAGTATGTCCCTACAGCGGACAATGCAGCAGACATCTTCACAAAGGCTATACCTCAGTGGACCTTGACTTCTCACCTTCGACTCATCTGTGTTCTCTCAGCACCTGGTGCTGGGGGTGTTAAGTTACACCATCGTTGCTTCGCCATTTTGTACGGCTAGTGATTGTCCCGGGTTGGCCACCCATCGCACATCATGTAGATTGCATGGGTGGACACTTTAGCATGTGTCCGGCCGGACATTTTCTGAGCCTGGTTGGGTGCACACATTTTTAGCCCTTTTTGGGCTTTTATGTTTTTTGCACCAGTTACACATTTTGCCCTACCTCAACCTAAGATTCTATAAATAGAATTCTTAGGGTCTTGTAGTCGTTGAGATTGTGTATTGAGAGCATCATTTGCACTGTGCAGAGCACTCGTGTTCTCTCTCTCTCTCTCTCTCTCTCTCTCTCTCTCTCTCTCTCTCTCTCTCTCTCTCTCTCTCTCTCTCTCTCTCTCTGCGCGCATGGCTCACACACTCTCCGCTGCTCAGTCTCACAAACATGGTACAGCCTGCCATGTCAGCAAAGTACTGCCTCTTTTTCCTACAACAATTTCTGGTCATTTTCCTGCCGCGATTTCTTGGATTTGCCACATCATCCAGTCGATCAGTGTCTCTCTTTGCCGGTCAGTTTCCATGTCATCACTTTCTGACATGGATAGCTCCATAAGTGCTCCATTTTGTTAGAAGATAAACACCAGTGAAAACGACTAGGTGGGTTGCCCATATTAGCTGGGTAAGCAAGAAGCATGCAAAAATATGAAAAATGTCCCACAACCCATGTAAAACAGCCAGAGTGGACAATGAGAGGCCCCATATACGTGATGGGTAGCCAAGCCACCACAATGGGCCATTGCATGATAGGAAAAAAGAGCAAAAAACAATAGTGGAGGCATCTTGGCAACCACTAACCTTAGTTGTTGGTTACTTTCCCTTGATTTTTATTTGATTTTTGGGACCCTCTTTTTGAAGTCACAAATGGCCAGACATTGTGTGGCAAGTGTGAAACGGCCAACGGCCGAAAATTCCACCCGTAGCTGTGAAGAGCGGTCGCCACGAGATGGTCGGCAAGTCGGCACAGAAATCCGAGCAATATAAGGGTATCTAGCTCAGTTCAAAGTCATTTAAGCCCCACACGACACGTATAAGTTGGTGGGTACTAAGAAATTAACTCAAAAGAGGCAAAGTGGACACTTGGCAGCTCCAAAGTTCTTCTGCAAGCCACCTCAGCTGGGGGCACCCAAATTTGAGAGAGGGGGTCATTTTGGGACTGCATCTTCTTCATTAAGTGAACTCCAGTGTGTGGGAGTAGTGGGTGTCGCTGTTTGCTTATAAGCACTCTAGCTCCCAAGCCGTGCTTTGTTTAAAGTGTATTCCAATCACAAGTTTATTTGTGAAGTTTCTCTATGTCATAAAGTTCAAGTAAAGCTTCGGGTGAAAGCTAAAGTCTACCGCCCTATGGGCCAGTTTCATGGTTCCGTTGCTAGGACTTGATTTTTGGGACCCTCTTTTTGAAGTCATAAATGGCCGAACATTGTGTGGCCAGTGTGAAACGGCCGATGGCCGAGAGTTCCACCCGCAGCTGTGAAGGGCAGGTTGCCACGAGATGGTCGGGCAAGTCAACATTGAAATCCGGGCAATAAAAGGGTGTCTAAGCTCAGTTCAAAGTCATTTAGGCCCCACGCGACACTTATAAGTTGGTGGGTACTAGGAAATTAACTCTGGAGAGGCAAAGTGGACACTTGGCAGCTCTAGAGTTCTTCTGCAAGACACCTCAGCTGGGGCACCCAAATTTGAAAGAAGAGGTCATTTTGGAACTGCACCTTCTTCATAAAGTGAACTCCAATGTGTGAGTAGTGGGTGTTGATGTCTGCTTGGAAGCACTCTAGCTCCCAGGCCGTGCTTTGTTTGAAGTGTTAATTCCAGTCACAAGTTTATTCGTGAAGTTTCTCTACGTCGTAAAAGTAAAGATTCGGGTGAAGCTAAAGTCTACCGCCCTACGGGCCGGTTTCATGATTCCGTTGCCAGGACTTGAGTTTTGGGACCCTCTTTTTGAAGTTACAAATGGCTGGACATTGTGTGGCCAGTGTGAAACGACCAATGGCTGGTGAAGTGCAGGTCGCCACAAGGCACTAAAATACGGGCAATAAAAGGGTGTCTAGGCTTAGTTCAGAGTCATTTAGGCCCCATGCGATGCTTAAGTTGGTGGGTACTAGGAAATTAACTCAAAAGAGGAAAAGTGGACACTTGGCAGCTCCAGAGTTCTTCTGCAAGCCACCTCAGCTAGGGGCGCCCAAATTTGAGAGAAGAGATCATTTTGGGACTGCATCTTCTTCATTAAGTGAACTCCAATGTGTGAGTAGTGGTGTCGTTGTCTGCTTGGAAGCACTCTAGCTCCCATGCCGTGCTTTGTTTGAAGTGTTAATTCCGGTCACAAGTTTCGTGATGTTTCTCTGTGTCGTAAAGTTCAAGTAAAGATTCGGGTGAAAGCTAAAGTCTACCGCCCTACGGGCTGGTTTCATGGTTCCGTTACCAGCACTTGATTTTTGGGACCCTCTTTTTGAAGTCACAAATGTCCAGACATTGTGTGGCCAGTGTGAAACGGCCGACGGCCGAGAGTTCCACCCGCAATTGTGAAGGGCAGGTCATCAAGAGATGGTCGGACCAATCGGCACTAAAATCCGGGCAATAAAAGGGTGTCTAGGCTCAGTTCAAAGTCATTTAGGCCCCACGCGACACTTAAAAATTAGTGGGTACTAGGAAATTAGCTCAAAAGAGGCAAAGTGGACACTTGGCGGCTCCAGAGTGCTTTTGCAAGCCACCTCAGCTAGGGCACCCAAATTTGAGAGGAGAGGTCATTTTGGGACTTCGTCTTCTTTATTAAGTGAACTCCAGTGTGTGTGAGTAGAGGATGTCGATGTCTGCTTGGAAGCACTCTAGCTCCCAGGCCGTGCTTTGTTTGAAGTGTTAATTCCACTCACAGGTTTATTTGTGAAGTTTCTCTGTATCGTAAAGTTCAAGTACAATTTATCAAGTAAAGATTCGGGTGAAAGCTAAAGGCTGCCGCCCTACGGGCCAGTTTCAACCAACACCATACTGATTGCATTCATTCATGGCCTGAAGAAAAACACCCCAACAATACTCAAAGAGTCCTACCTTTCCACGCCGCAAAAGCAAGGGTACGATTCCTGTCATGTCAACCACAGTCGATGGATCCGCCATTCGAACACCTCCGTCTACAACAAAATCCACACCCTGGCCAACAAGCACTAGATTCTAGATTATGCTTTTTCCAATCAAGAAAACAATTCGAATTCTTTACATACCTCCTTCCTTTCTGACGCCCCATAAGTATCTGATATTATAACTGGATCTAAAAGCCAATCATCACGTGCTGGTCTTCTCACACTGCAATGGCAAGAAACCCATTGTAAAAGAGGACATAACCCATTTTTGAGCAGCACAGCCCACAATCTTTATTTCTACCTTGTGCAGATCAATGGGTTATCAAGTTCTCTCAAAATAGCTTCACAAATGACATCATTTGGCATTCGAACACCCACACTCTTCCTTGGTGCACAGCTCTCAGCAGGTCCTCCAAAATTGGTGCATTGCTTGGGCATCTCCTTGCTAGCAGGAAGTATAAAGGTATACTGTACGTCAACAAGGTGTCAACTTCAAAGTGTAATGCATGCTTCCCACCCACAAAATAAGGTGCCAACTTAAAGTGTATGGATTATTTCATCAAGCTTGTGAGTCTCTGAAGAAAACATACTGGCCCTGGAAGGCATTGTCGAGCAGCTCGAAAGATGTTTGTATTGCCTTGACTATTGCCACGTGGAAAGCCTGTTGTATAGGTGTCAATATCTTGAAACGATCGACAGAGAATACTTAAAGGCTGCAATTTCAACCACACCCTTCAGCAGGTAACAAATAAATTTTAGAAATGGTAGATAAATCATTGATCAAAATAGATATTACCTTTTTTGGATCCATATTCTTTATCCTGGAAAAGAAAAACACAACTATTATAAGAAAACATTTCAGCATTACGAACAGATGAAACTTCTGGGATTGCATCATTTAAGCTCAGTTGCAAAAATTGTTCCTCGTATTGAATTAAGGAAACCCAGGAATCATGCAGGACAAAATGATAGAGAAAGCAAGAGGGGAAAGTGCCAAGGACGAATGCAGAGCACCAGTTGATTTAGTCAAGAGGAAGGGGATGGTGCAACAGACTGAAGGCAAGGAACAGTTGATTTAGTCAAGAGGAAGGGGATGGTGCAACAGACTGAAGGTAAGGAACAGTGTATGAAGCATTGAGGGCGTTCAGATGGAATGGGCTCACATGACAGGTCAGATGCCAGTGATGTGAGAAATGCAATGGCGTTTTATGAAAGGCTCAAGACCAGGAAGGTGGGGAGACACAAGCAAGAATGATTGAATGGGGCCAAAAACGTCATACAGTGTGAACATTTTGAAGTGATGCTGATGATGCACCACGTGTAGTGCTGATGTTTTTGAGACAGCAACGATCTACTGGGGCACAAGTTACATGTTTTGCTGCATGGTAATTGCTAATGCCAAATAGCTCGCTCTGAGACTCTCCCAGAGGGCGTGATGCAAATAAAATTACCATGGTAAAAAACACAAGCGATTATGATAAGGGCTGAGCATAAAGATCCGATGAGCTATTCCTTGCCCTGCAGATTGAATCATGCCTGCAATGTGCAAACACAAGAGTGCCCATTGAGCAGTTGCACACGGAAAGGGAATGAAGGAATGTGTAGCAATTTCAAGGAGAAGCTGGCCATGTTCCTGCCAAAGTCTATGTAAGAAGTGGTGAACTTCACTTAGCAAACCTCTAAGAAATAAATGGGCAAATAGAGACCGAGAACACAATGCTGCCTTGGAGTATGTGTTAGAATAATGAACAAATGCTTCAAAATAAGTGTGCTTTGAAACAAGATTTTTCTCCAAAGGTTACGTGGACCATATAAAAAGCAAGAGAACAAACAAAAACAAGACAGGTCTTGTTGGACACTGATTTAGAAAAGTCTACAGGGTTGCTTCAGAGAAGAGGATACCCCTCCTTCACAATCTTCTTCACCTCCAAACCAAGTAATGATACTCACATGCCCCACTAGTAATGCCTCACATCTAGTTTGAAAAGAGCCACTTGGATGCATTCACATGATTCTTAACAAACATGTATGGAACTGTGTCCCCATTCATGAAAGTATTTTCACCTCTACAGGCCGGTGAAAGAGTATTCCACATTTTGTAAAAAGTCTACAAGTGTCTTCTTTTCATATGGGCAAAACACTGGGGCATGCTCTTATAGTTCAGACAAACACAATACGCAACTCTTCTGCTTAAAATGAAAAATGGATCTTAAATGGAGTACTCCAAAAATGAATGTGTATCATGCTCGATCATGTGTAACCATGTGGTCTTAAATGATGTACTTACAATGATAGACATATTATTAAGATAGGGCCTTCCACTCAAAGAATCAATCACCACATTTTATTTCCTCTAGACTATTTCAGCAATGTGAGAGAAAATACCTGTAGATGCGGTCTATAGATGTTGGCTCCTTGAGATCACACACTATTGCGTACCTGTTTTAAGAATCAGAATTCAGAAAAAATCTTAAAGCCTAACAGAATAGTCAATGCCAGTCACAAACACACTTGATCTCTCGCAGCCATTAAGTGTAAAAAGAAAAACGTTAATGCCAGTAATACTCCAATCATTTCTAACAAGTCCAAACTCTTGTTCTGCTTTCAAACCAGTCAAAACTTCAACCGACTCATATTCATCTTCAATTCCAGGCAATGAACTCATCATGTCCTTGCAACAAGCAAAAAAAATGTTGCAGCAAGCAGACCCAACACAATCATCCCCCATCGATATTCATTCTCACAGATTGGAGGATAAACTAACACTGTGTCCGTAGGAATTACTCCAACAGCTCCATCCTTCAACAATTGTATAGCTTGTTCAAGCTTCCAGACATCAGAACCCAGACTGTCCACAGATATATGTATACACTCTGAAACCTGTCAAAAAAGAGACGCACCTTTCTTCATGTCACTTTAAAATACTAGAACTTATGAGTCTATTCACTGGGAACATATTTGCCACAACAAGGCTTCCATGACAACACTGGAAAAATTTTAAAAATTAAAGCCAAGCATGTGAATTTCGTGTACAAAGCTAGCATGAACATTGCTTGCATCTTCCAGATGCCAAAGATGGACCCATCCATCTTAAATGTTAAAGAATAGCAGTCACAACGTCAACGGTCTAGGAAAGTCTCATCTCAAATAGAGACAGGGAGGAAGGAAACACCACATTGAAGGCCAACTATCGTGTTAGTGCTCCCCAAGGATCCATCCTGCAATTGACATGACAAAAGCCCACACACACACATAAACAACAGAAGGGATAGATATTTTCCATAGAACCTAGCTGCCTCACCCAAATGTTAGTGAGCTTGTAGCTACTCGAAGGGTTATAAAGATTGCATTTTTTAATGGTGATTTGCATAAGGAACTGTATGTAGCTCAGCATCATCGTTTTAGTCAAAATAGGCAGGAAAACAAGGTGTGCACATCAAAAAAGGCATTGTATGGTTTAATGTAAGGTGCAGCAGAAGTGAATGTTGAACTTAAGGACTTGCCGACGATGATGATGACAACGAGACGGGCTGAAAACTGAAAACGCTAGGGGCTGAAATCTGTAAATCTTGTATCTACTTAATTCTGACTCTATGTTGGTGACGACGGCAATGACGACGATGCAACGACACGCTGAAAACGCAGATGCTGAATATTGCGAATAGCGGGCTGAATCTGCAAACACTTGCTGATCTGATCATGCGGCGAGGATCTGTTGCGAGAAGGTGAGATCTGCGAGGTTTTGGGGTTGCTGTGCGGAATCTAATTGCTGTGAATGCAAAACGCTGATGCAAATGGATGTTCTGTCGCCAAGAAACTGCAAACGCTAGGGCTGATCTGCTGTTCCCAAAACGCTAGGGCTGGTGATGGTATCTGTTGCAAAACGCTAGAGAATCTGTTGTCGCCAAGCTGATCTGCAACTTGCAAAACGTTGGGGCTACTCTGCAGTTGATGAAAACGCTGGGCTGTTCTTGATGGCTGGAAATGCTAGGTTGTCCTACCGGGGGTCTTGATGAGAAGGTGCACTGTCAGACACTTGGTCCCTGCTGCCTCTTCTGCCAGAAAGTGCTAGCGCTAGCTTTCTTATATATTAACTTCCCAAAGTTGCGCTACCAGTTTCCCAACAAAGTCACTTAATAATAATAAGTGAAAAATGGCTAAAATAGGGAAAATGGGTTCTATGCACTGTAAAATGCTCCTCATGGGTACTCACTGTAATTTGATCATCATGTTGTGTGCAACTAGAGGAAATGAAATGTCATGTGACACATCCCAACCCTAGGTGTCCGTGGACAAGCTACACTATAGCAGGGTTCAGTCAGTTATGTCAAGTTAAGATTAGCAGTGATCTGGCACTTTTGTGAGCCTATTCGTAGACCGTGCATGCCCAGTCACTTAGCATAGATGCATATCCTCCGGTTGCACACAGCATGATCATCGGAATTCCCATCAGAATCCATTAGCATCAGTTAGGGGAATTTTCCAGTGCATTTAGCCTATTTTCCTATTTTTTGTTAGTTTCACTTATTATTTTTGGGTGACTTTCCAACAAAAGTAGGTAGGGCAATTTTGCTAAGTTAATATATAAGCAAACCCAATATATAAGCAAACCCAAGTTAGCACTTTCTGGCAGAAGAGGCAGCAGGAGCTTCCCGCTCAACAGGCAACTTCTCAGCAGTACCCCTGAAGGAGTACGAGCGGAAGTGCGACGCGAGAGAGAGAGTGCGAGAAGAAGAGCACGACGATATGGTGAACTCGCTCTACTGTACCACATTGGGCTTTATACCCCAACAACCTCCCACTTAAAGTCCAATGTGGTACTTTAAGTGTGAGAGAAGCTACTATACAAGCTAATATACAAGAGATGTAGAGAAGTGATGTACTACCCTACACCTAACTGCTTGCGAAAATGCGCAAAGCTCTCTGAGGGAAGTCCTTTTGTAAGTAGATCAGCAGGATTTTCTGTGGTGTGAACTTTGACAAGCTGAAGTTGCTTATCCTCGAGCATTTCCCTGATGAAATGATACTTCACATCCACATGCTTTGTCTTTGAGTGATAAACTGGATTGCGAGCCAATTGTATAGCACTTTGACTATCACAATATAGCATAGGCATCTCTTCTTTGATTCCCAAATCTGTTACTAGTCGATTAAGCCAAATTGATTATTTGCATGCCTCTGATGCTGCAACATATTCAGCCTCTGTAGTAGACTGAGTAACACAATCTTGTAATCTACAACGCCATGATACTACTCCACCAGCCAATGTAAAGACATACCCTGACGTAGACCTTCGGTTGTCTAAGTCACCTGCATAATCTGAGTCTGTAATTAGCTCCTGACTCCCATAGCATATACGCATACTCTTTGTAGCTTTCAGGTATCTCAATATTCCTTTCACTGCCTCCCAATGTTTCTTGCTTGGGTTTGACATGTATCGACTTACTACTCTCACTGCAAATGCAATGTCTGGGCGAGTAGCAATCATTGCATACATCAAACTACGCACTGCAGACGCATATGGAATCTTATCCATTTTAGCATGTTCTTCCTCAGACACAGGACAATCTTGTTTGCTAAGTTTCACATATGGTGGCAATGGAACACTCAATGCCTTTCCCTTCTCCATATTGAAACGTTGCAAAACCTTGTCAATATACTCTGTTTGAGTTAACCAAATCAACTTCTTTGATCTGTCTCTCTCAATGCGCATACCAAGTATATGACTTGCCTCACCCATGTCTTTCATGTCAAACGATTTTGCAATCTTTGACTTCAAAGCTGAAATTTCTTCCAAGTGCTTGCCAGCAATCAACATGTCATCCACATACAAAATAAGGATCAGCCAACTGCCATCCTTAGCCTTCTTTGTATATAGACAGTGATCGAACTCACTACGTTTGTAGCCTTGAGAAAGCATAAACTTGTGGAACTTATGGTACCATGCCCTCAGTGATTGTTTTAAGCCATAAAGACACTTTAACAACTGGCATACCAAATCTTCCTTTCCTTTCTCAACAAACCCTTCTGGCCGTTGCATGTAAATTTCCACATCTAAATCACCATGCAAGAACGCTGTCTTGACATCCATTTGGTGCAACACCAAATCTAATATGGCAACCAATGCAAGAAAGCATCTCAATGTAGTCATCTTGACCACCGGAGAGAAGACTTCATCAAAGTCAATGCCTTGTTCTTGCTTAAAGCCCTTGGCAACAAGCCTTGCTTTGTACTTTGGCTGACTATCATGAGCGGTGATCTTATACCTGTAAACCCATTTACAAGGTAGAGTATAACCGGCCTATACAACGTATAGGGCGGTACTATTTCAATTACCTGTTAACTTTACACAGAGCACTGAGAAGGGAAGAGAACACAGTTGCGTCCAGTGACTAGAATGTCACTGCGCACACGAGACCGACATCCTGCAGGCCCCAAAGACTGGCGCCCCTTTCGGTATTTCTTTAATTTAGAGAGAGAGAATTACAAAAAGAGCCCCTGGAAGACAACACCTGCATCCAGCTAGTACGCTCCAGATTCGGCAAAATTTCGGCAACATAACGGTACCGAAATCAATCCGAATCAGTTTCTAAGGTAGGCCCTCTGTTCCACGGACATATTCCCTCAGTCGGGAGCACAAAACAGTAAATTGCAGGTCACTGTAATTTCTGGTTCAGCACTGTTTTTGACCTGATTTGGGCACACGACTGTCCGTGCACTGTTCCCTGCACCTTGGGCTAAGTGCCCCTTGATTCTGGAAACATTTTGGGCTCAAAACAGCCCCAAAATAGAGTAAAAAACAGCAAGCGTACAATGCTGAATTTACTGCGCAATCGAGAGGTTATCACCCTCTCGTGTACCTGCTTTGGTGCAGTAGCTAGCTGCACCGGTTCCTGTGCAAAGAGGCTCTTGCCTCGGCACGAAAGCATATTTCCCCACAGCTGTACATAGGTCAAATGAGAAGCCCACTAGTGGGGCATAACATACTGTACGTAGGGGAGAAAGAGAGCAGTATGTAGCGTGCGGGGCATCACTCCCGTCACCATACTGTGCATAGAGGGCAAGGTAAGCATTCCATAGCTTCTGTACCTGCTACAATCCACCTCAGGCTGAAAATGGCGCCCCCTTTGTTGATATGCAGCTCGTTTTTGCCTCCCAGAGTGGCAGAATCGCTCACAGGCTGACACGTGCCCAGTTTCCGAGTTTGGGCTTTCCCTGCTAAAAATATCTCAACTGGTGCGTCAGTTGACTTGGTAGCAGAGCAATAAAATGTTCCCCTTGTCATTCCAGAGCTAATGACGCGAACACATTTTCCGGTCAAAAATAGCAGTTCCCTAATTTTTAGGAGATGCTTCCATGGCGTCCCTATCGGTCTCCTGACCATCATTGAAGACTACCATTTGACCAACATCTACAATGTGGGTTAATTTACTGGCCCCTTTCAACTTATAAAGTTGCAGTGACTTGACGAGTGGCCCAAATTCCAGTTTGGCGCACACGAGCTTCGATACTCATCAGAATTCAGTGCTAACTGGCCCGGGCAGTCCCTGTCTGACCGACCTAGATCCCCGATGTGAGAAACCCATTTGGCTGCAGCCGTTTCACACTGGCCATGCAATGTCCACTTGCACCTTTTCAAGGGTTCCGGGACAAACAAGTAAAAATAAAATAAATATATCTAATACTTATTTACGGAAGGCAATAGGAAAAATACACCTCCTGGTGACACACCCCACCCTTGAAATACTGCAAGCGACCTCGCTTGCATGCCAATAATACATGCGGATATCTCCTGATATCACATATATTCTATGATGGGAATCCAAGATATACATGCTTCCGGAAATGTAGCGTTGGACGATTAAACAATCCCACCAACCTGGCTACGACACATATATCAAGCATAGAAGTCTTCTAGTGTACTCTTGAGCACAAACTTCTCTAGCTAAATTCTGTATGGAAAGAGTAGATACAATTGCTTGACTACTCTCTTGAGCATCATGAACCATGCTCTTGCCTTGCTCCAAAAAGGCTGCATCAAGTCACTGTGGGTTCCATCTGAAAGGCTTCAAGATACAATTGCAATAGCTGAGGTGAATCAACCAATTCAGAGTCTTCCATCCATTTGGCATCTAACGATGGATAGTTTTTGAACTTCACCAAATAGCGTCTTGCAACTTTTCCTCTAACCTTTCTTTCTTTATGTGCCAATATCTGTTCAAGAACACGGATTTCATCGAATTCTTCCACTTCGGGTTGTTCCTCATCAAGCATATTCCCTGGCACATCACCAACAAAGGGCCTTAGAAGGCTGACATGAAAAGCATTATGTATTTTCCAGCCTTCTGGTAGCTTTAACCTGTAAGCTACATCGCTGATCTTTTCTGAAATCTGAAAAGGACCATAATATCGCATACTGAGCTTAGGAAACAAGCGTTCCTTGCCTTTCCTTTTCCTTAACCTGGCCTTTTCAAAGCGCAAAAGTACCCAATCACCAAGTGAAAATACAAGTTCACGACGGTGACGATCAGCAGCTTTCTTTTGCTTAGCCTGAGTCTTCTCAAGAGCAATCTTTATCTTCCTGTATGTTTCATCCATATCTTGCACATACTTGTCTGCCTCAAATATCTTGTCCTTAGTCTGCAAAATGGGTGGGACTTTCTTTCCTCCTTCCACTATCTCAAATGGTGCCTTACCTGATGACGTATGCACAGTGTTATTGTAAGCATATTCAACCAATGGGATATGGTGTTCCCAAGTTGCCTTGTGCTCTGAGACATAACATTTGAGCAGGTCCAAGACAGTAGAATTTGCCTCTTCTAACTGTCCATCAGTTTGCGGATGAAACGAAGAAGAGAACTTGAGCGTAGTGCCCATGTTCTCAAACAATGGCTTCCAGAAAAGACTCGTCATACGTGGATCCCTATCACTGATAATTGACTGAGGCATCCCATGATATTTAAAGATATTGCTCATGAATATCTTGACCATGTGTTCTGGCTTTATCTTCTTCCTAACAGGAATGAAATGGGCTTGCTTACTAAACCTACAAATGATAGTCCAAATCCCATCATTTCCTGTTTGCGTCCTTGGAAGATCAAAGATAAAGTCCATTGCTATACTTTCCCATGGCCTATCAGGGATCGGCAATGGCTGCAACAATCCCGTTTGCTTTTGTCTGTCAAATTTGACTTTTTGGCATACTAAGCATGATCTTACAAATGTGTCAACATCTTGACGCAAAGCTGGCCAATAGAAGAATGCCTCAACCCCTTTCACTGTCGCATCAATTCCACGATGCCCAGCATAAGGTGGAGCATGACTTTCCATCAAAATCTTTGGCCGTAACTGTTTAGTAACGCATAACTTTCCATGCATCATGAGAAAGTCATTCTTAAGCATATAGTGCTCATGATGTTGCCCATCAACAAGCTGGTCATAGATCCTTGCAAAATCTGAATCTTCAGCATATTGTGTCTTCATTTCGTCTAGTTCACAATGGTACGGAATTGACACTGCTGAAATTTGGGGCTTTCGAGACAACGCATCAACCACCACGTTCTTTTTCCCTTGCACATGCACAATCTGAAAATGGAACATTGACAAGATGTTTGCCATCGCATGTGCTTCTCAGACAACTTCGTCTGTGTAAGAAAATATCACAAGGTTTGATGATCCGTTTGGACAACAAAATCAGCCCCTAGCAAATAGTGTTTCCAACTAGTGAGAGCATGAATTACTGCCAGCAATTCTTTCTCATAGATTTGCAAGTTCCTTTCAGTCTTCAAAAGAATTCTGCTCTCATATGCGACTACTTGGCCATTCTGCATTAGAACTGCACCAAGACTATGGCCACACGCATCACATTGAACCACAAAAGGTTTAGAAAGATCTGGCAAAATAATTACCGGATCTGAAGTCAGCTTCTCTTTCAAGTGTTTGAACGCTAAAATTTCCTTGGCTGTCGACTTGAAAGTAACTCCTTTTCCTTGCAGTGCATGGAGTGGAGAAGCAATCTCAGCAAAATTTCGGATGAACCTCCTGTAGTAGGAACATAAGCCTAGAAAGCTTCGAATGTCATCTACGAACTTCAAGTCTAGCCATGACCTAATTGCTTCCACTTTAGCGGGATCCATGCGTACCCCATCTTTTGAAACAATGTGCCCAAGGAAGTGAATCTCTTCCAAGAAGAATTCACTCTTCTTCGCATTAATGAGTAGCCTGTTCTTACGTAACTCATTGAAAAGTGCAGTCAAGTGATCCCTATGCTCCTCTTCAGACTTCGAGTAGACAATCATGTCATCAAAGAAGGTACCCACGAAGTTTCTATGTGGTCTAAAAATTCTGTCCATCATTCTATTAAACATGGCAGGAGCATTTGTGAGACCAAATGGCATAACAAGAAACTCATAGAGACCAAATGTTGTCCTGAACGCAGTCTTATGGACATCTTTTGGTCTAATGCGTATCTGATGATACCCGCTCTTTAGGTCTATTCTTGTAAACAATGACGCTCCCTCAAGCCAATCAAGAATGTCATCTATCCTCGGTATGGGGAACCTGTTCTTGATGGTATTCTTATTCAAGGCGCGATAGTCAATGCACATGCGCCATGAACCATCCTTCTTCTGCACTAAGAGTACAGGCGAACAAAAAGGGGATGAACTGAGCTGAATCAGCCCCTTCTCTAAAAGCTCGTTGACCTGACCCATAATCTCTTTCTGCTGGGCTGCACTAACCTTGTATGGTGGTCTATTCGGTGGACTAGAACCTAGCACAAGATCTATAGTATGATCCTCAGGTCTCTCAGGAGGTAACTCCCCTGGCAAAGAGTCCGAAAAACAATCACTGAAACCACTCAAAAAAATTGACCTGTCTTTATCTAAGGTAGACAAATTAGATACAACTTGAGGTACTTCTTTTGCAAAGATCAAGTACGCAGAAAGATGATTCTTTATTACAGATGAAATAGCAGAAGAAGAAACAAATGGAACAGACTCGCCTTTAAGCTTTACATCACATCAAGGACATGAGTCTTTCCTCTATGTACAAGGGTAATCTTTTTGTTGTAAGTATCCACCATAGCATGCAACCTGTAACACCATGGGATACCCAATAACACATCACAGCCCTCAAGCGGCATAATATGAAATTCTTCCGCATCCACATAGCTCTGAATGTGCAGACGAAACTTTCCCAGAATGGGAGTAACAGGCTCTGAATGTCCTGGGCATGCCAAACCTGCTTCGCCTGTCATACCCATCTCCTCTGCACGAATGCCCAACTTTGATGCCAATTCTGGTGATATGAAATTTGCACGGGCTCCTGGATCAAAGAAAACCAGCACTGTCTGGTCTCTAACTTTGCCCCAAGCTCTACACAGCTCCGTGGCATCTGTGTTTGGCTGATCTCCAACCAAATCTCGAACAAGTCCTGCACTCGGCTTTGGCTTCTTCCCTTTATGGTCTGACTTGTCATCCTTATCCTGTGACTTCTTCCGTGGGCACTCATTTGCAAAGTGTCCTTCCTGTTCACAAATGTAGCATTTCTTGGCCTCCCTAAGAGCTTTCCTTTCTTGAAAAGTTTTGCCAGAAAATTGCCTTTTTTGTCCTTGTCCTCGTTCCGAAGAAGATTTAGATTGCTTCTTGGACGTATCAGCTTCTTCAGTGGAGGGCTTCTTTGCAGGAGACTCAGAAGGCTTTGTTGCAACATTGCCCTTGGTTGAAAACTGTTTGCCCTGGGACCCTTCTTGTGGCTATTAAATCCATCGGAATCTCCCTTCGACAGATTGTTGGCCACTCTTGCATTCTCTATCAATTGAAACATATTCATGACAATAGTCTTTGTGCAGTAGTCCCTGATTTTCTTGGGCAATCCGCAACAGTACTTCTCAATTTGTTCTGACAAAGGCACAAACCTGTAAGAGGTGACTGGAAACAGTGCGGCCCAAAACCGTTTATTGTACTCTTCCAGATTCGCACACTGTTTAGCATTCAACTCGTGCCATTCCGTCATCACATCCACTTCAAAAGTGTTTGTCAACCATGCAGGCGCAAAAAGTTGTTTGAATTGGACCCACGTTGTTGGGGCTTGACCTTGGTTCAACAATGCGGTCCACCATTGAAGCGCATTCCCTTTCAAGAAAGTGGCAGCCTTGCGTATCTTTGAAGATTCCGTGAAGTTGCCTCCAGCATAAGCTACATCGAACTGCTGTATGAAGGTCAAAGCCATTAATTGGTCCTCAGTTCCTCTGAAAGTTTAAAACTTCACTCCCTACCCACCTTCCTTGTAATCCTTAGGCTGACTCAAAGGAGCCACATTATCATAAACAGGTGCCTGTAACAGTGGTGCTCCATGAGTGTTCATTCCAGCACTCGCATCAACTGTTTTCCCTGTCATATCTGCATTTTGTACGTATGGCTGCGAAAAACCAGCCATACCAAATTGTGTTCCAGGCACTCGAAACTGGCCATAAGCACCCTGAAAACCTGGTTGGACACCCATGTTCGCGTACATAGGGTTACCCATGCCTGTTTGCATTGTCCCGAACACATTCCCTGGCATATAACCTGTGGAAGGTCCAACCATAGCTTGAAACACTGAACCACCTCCAAAATAACCAGGATAAGTATTAGGTAATGGAAGGGTCTGACGCATAGCCGGTTCATTGCTCCCTTGACCATTCACAAACGGTTCCTGTCCAGCTAAAGCAAGTTGCTTTGGATCATTGGACACCGCTAGTTGCTCAACCACATGGGCTTTTCCTCGAGCATCATGAGTCCTCTGCGCATTGGAAATCTCCTTTTCCTGCAACGGCTCAGTCATGCCATGTGTAGGAGGCTGAAAACCCTGTGTCGGAGCCTGTAAGAATTCCTGCATCCTTGGGTTGTTAACCAACTGCTGAAACATGTCCATGCAACAACGCAGTTGAGTTCTAAACAACCAGTCCTCTTCTTGAAGAGTTGAGGGAATTTTCTCTGTGCCATGTGAGGAAGATCCCTCTTCAGGTACTTGGTCTCTCTTCTCTGCCATATCGACAAGCTCTGTGTTGCTTTCACCCACAACAATCCACGCTGCACTTTTTGAAGAAAAAGTCACTATCCCGTCAATGGAACCATATAACCGGCCTATACAACGTAAAGGGCGGTACTATTTCAATTACCTGTTAACTTTACACAGAGCACTGAGAAGGGAAGAGAACACAGTTGCGTCCAGTGACTAGAATGTCACTGCGCACACGAGACCGACATCCTGTAGGCCCCAAAGATTGGCGCCCCTTTCGGTATTTCTTTAATTTAGAAAGAGAGAATTACAAAAAGAGCCCCTGGAAGACAACACCTGCGTCCAGCTAGTACGCTCCAGATTCGGCAAAATTTCGGCAACATAACGGTACCGAAATCAATCCGAATCAGTTTCTAAGGTAGGCCCTCTGTTCCACGGACATATTCCCTCAGTCGGGAGCACAAAACAGTAAATTGCAGGTCGCTGTAATTTCTGGTTCAGCCCTGTTTTTGACCTGATTTGGGCACACGACTGTCCCTGCACTGTTCCCTGCACCTTGGGCTAAGTGCCCCTTGATTCTGGAAACATTTTGGGCTCAAAACAGCCCCAAAATAGAGTAAAAAACAGCAAGCGTACAATGCTGAATTTACTGCGCAATCGAGAGGTTATCACCCTCTCGTGTACCTGCTTTGGTGCAGTAGCTAGCTACACCGGTTCCTGTGCAAAGAGGCTCTTGCCTCGGCACGAAAGCATATTTCCCCACAGCTGTACATAGGTCAAATGAGAAGCCCACTAGTGGGGCATAACATACTGTACGTAGGGGAGAAAGAGAGCAGTATGTAGCGTGCGGGGCATCACTCCCGTCACCATACTGTGCATAGAGGGCAAGGTAAGCATTCCATAGCTTCTGTACCTGCTACAATCCACCTCAGGCTGAAAATGGCGCCCCCTTTGTTGATATGCAGCTCGTTTTTGCCTCCCAGAGTGGCAGAATCGCTCACAAGCTGACACGTCGCCCAGTTTCCGAGTTTGGGCTTTCCCTGCTAAAAATATCTCAACTGGTGCGTCAGTTGACTTGGCAGCAGAGCAATAAAATGTTCCCCTTGTCATTCCAGAGCTAATGACGCGAATACATTTTCCGGTCAAAAATAGCAGTTCCCTAAATTTTAGGAGATGCTTCCATGGCGTCCCTATCGGTCTCCTGACCATCATTGAAGACTACCATTTGACCAACATCTACAATGTGGGTTAATTTACTGGCCCCTTTCAACTTATAAAGTTGCAGTGACTTGACGAGTGGCCCAAATTCCAGTTTGGCGCACACGAGCTTCCATACTCATCAGATCAGTGCTAACTGGCCCGGGAAATCCCTGTCTGACTGACCTAGATCCCCGATGTGAGAAACCCATTTGGCTGCAGCCGTTTCACACTGGCCATGCAATGTCCACTTGCACCTTTTCAAGGGTTCCAGGACAAACAAGTAAAAATAAAATAAATATATCTAATACTTATTTACGGAAGGCAACAGGAAAAATACACCTCCTGGTGACATAGAGCCTTTTTGCCCTGTGGTAATTTAACTAGCTTCCATGTCTGGTTTTTATGCAGAGCTGTCATCTCTGATTGCATGGCCAATTGCCAATTCCCGGAGTCCTTCATTTGCACTGCTTCCTTGTAACATGAAGGCTCATTGCAATCAGGCAACATGACATAGTTCATAGATGGAACAAAACGATCAGGAGGTCTTGAGATCCGTCCCGATTTACGCAAAATAGGTGGCTGAGGCTCAGCCACAACCTGTGGTTCCACTCTATCCTGTCCTTGCTCCTCTTGAGCCCTGACATTTTGTCTTGCACGTGCAGATCCATCTTCTTGGAAGACAACTCTTCTAATCTCCTCAACCCTCTCTGGTTCAGAATGATATTTGGCTTCATTAAAGTGAACATCATTGCTGCGGATAACCTTTCTGGATTCGGGATCCCAAAGTCTGTAACCCATCTCACCAGAATTACCATAGCCTAGAAAGATGCACTTTCTACTCTTTGGCTCAAGTTTGTTCCTAAATTCCTTTGGAACATGAGTATATGCCTCACAGCCAAAGACTCTATGATGCTTGTATGAGGGAATTTTGCCTGACCATACCATCTCTGCCACTGAATCCTTCTGCAAAACCTTGTTAGGAGATCTATTTATAAGATGAACAACTGTTGATACAGCTTCATCCCAAAACCCATTTGGCAGTTGTGCATTAGACAACATACTTCTGACCTTCTCTTGTATGGTCCTATTCATCCTCTCAGCAACACCATTTTGAGGAGGATTGTAAGGAGCAATAAGTTCACGTTTTATACATTTTGACTCACAAAAGTCCTGAAAGACCTTTGAAACATACTCTCCACCATTGTCAATGCGTAAGCATTTAAGCTTCTTGCCACTCTGATTCTCCACAAGTGTCACAAACGTTTTGAAAACACTAAACGCTTCATCCTTGTGTTTGAGAAAGTAAACCCATACTTTCCTCGAGTAATCATCTATAAATGTCATAAAGTAAGAAGCTCCCCCTAGAGATAGGTTAGGCATAGGTCCACACAAATCACTATGAACAAGTGCCAACTGTGTATCTCTTCTACTGCTTCTATGCTTATGTGGCTGCTATGTTTGCTTACCATACAGACAATGTTCACAGAATTCAAAATCATTAAATGACAAGCCAGGCAAATAACCAGAACGAGACAAGATTTCCATTCCCTTCTTGGACATATGTTCTAACCGGCTATGCCACAAAGAAACGTTCGGCTGTTCGGTTACATTGATTACATTTTTAGAGACATTTGGTACATAAATCATGTAAAGTCCTCCAGACTTTACTCCATGTGCTACTGTCATAGAACCCTTGGATATCTTCCACATGTTCTGTCCAAAAGTGGTGACGTAGCCAGCATCATCAAGTAAACCTGTGCTGATCAAGCTCTTTGTAATTGTGGGAACATGTCTCACATTCTTCAGCGTGAAAGAAGAGCCATTCCGAAACTTCAATTGAACATCTCCAACACTTAAGATCTCACATGTCTGCCCATTGCCTAGCAGAACATGATCTTTAGTGGTCACATAAGAGGTAAACCACTCCTTGTTTGGAGACACATGAAGTGATGCCCCTAGTCTATAATCCAGTCACTCAGTGCATTTCCATTAGATGTTGTAAGAAGAGCTGAGTCCATTGTATTCTTCAAGAAGTAGATGTCTCCTGACACTAGACTATCATCCTCTGCAACAGTGTTTGTCACATTTATTTCTTGAATCTTCACTGAGGACTTGTTCTTCTCACCATGGTCTTCAGCTTTCTCTTTGCCTTTTTCTGCTTTCCATTCTCTGCAGTCTCTTTTCATGTGGCCCTTCTTGTCACAATAGCAGCATTCTATGTCACTCTTGTCTTTAGTACTACGGGACTTGCTACGAGACTGATTCCTCTTTCCACCTTTGTCCTTTTCTTTGGTCCTTCCCCTGACAACTAAGGCTGTTCCTTTGCCTTTGTCCATTGTCTTTCTGTTGGTTTCTTCAATAAACAGACTGCCTTCTACACCTGCTATGGTCAAACCATCTGGAGGTGCATAATTACTCAAAGCTGTGTGAAAAGTGTCCCAACTTTCCGACAATGTGATCAACAGGAACATAGCTCTAATAGATTCATCAAACTTGACACCTTGAGCTGACAACTGACTGTAGATGGTGTTGAATTCATTCAGATGATTGGACATAGGTGTCCCTTCTTTCATCTTAAGTCAACAAGCTTCTTAAGCCAGTATACCTGTGAAGCTGCACTCTGCTTCTCATAAAGATCACTCAGCCTTGTCCATGCTTCATAAGCCGACATCTCGTCTGCTACATTGAAGTAAACGCTTTCTGTCAAAGTCAACATAATGGTAGAAAGTGTCAATTCATCCATTTCGCTCCATTCATCTCCGTCCATATCTTCTGGTTTTATCCCCTTGAGCTTCATAGGTTTTATCTGCGTCTTTTGTACCAACACGTGCCAAATCTGCTTCTTCCACAATGGGAAATTGGTTCCATCCAGCTTCTTGATATTGTAAAGAGCAGTGTCCTGTGATCCAGCCATAGCTACACTTCACAGTAGTTTACTTTCTCGGGAAAAATTCGGCAGAGTTTCCCCTGTAAACTGACCTCTGAACCAATATCAACCTGTCAAATGAACCAAGAAAGCTTCAGATTCTGCAAAAATTTTGGCAGTCTCCTTTGTAAAATGGCTCTGGTGTACTCAAAAAACAGACCAAAAACAACTCAAAAAACCACTGTCTCTCTAACACTGTAAGCTGTGGGTAAACCTGTCCTGCACCTGTACTGTCTCTCACTGTCCTGTCACTATCCTGTAAGCATAGACTGCGACAATGCCTCAACGGCAGTAAAGCAAAGATGCAATCCCAACTGTCTAACTCATAGTCAATACATCCTAGGTTCCTATCTAAGGGTGCTCGAGGGATCGCTCCAAGACCTGTATCACCGAAAGGATCTCAACATTCGAGAATCCCCCAGCTCAATAAAACCTCACTCGACCCTCAACAAAAGCTGCAGTAAATCTAACAATACATAGACTTCCCACAAAGTCATACATCCACAAATTTCCCACTATATGTTGTAACCGCTGCGGCGGTTGTTTGCTGCGTGACTCACAGCCAGCAAATCCTCAACAGACATACATCATCTCTGACAATACATCCCATGTGGAAGTACCTGCAATGTCAGGATGAAATCTGGAATATCAAGCAGCAAACACAAGCTACCTGATGAACTAGTGGATGTCGCCTACAGTCTGTGTGTAGATGCGCCCGTGTCGTATGTGACACGCCTCCAAGAATTGTGAGCCATCCTTCGATGTGTAGACAGCCACAAATCAGCACTCTGGGAGTGTTGATATCCTCAGCACCTACAGTCGTAGGCCAAAACCCCAAATTTGCAGAGTCGAATCTGCACCCGCCAAGACCACGTAGTCGAAAATGGCCTGCGCAGAGCTTTGTCGAAGCCGAACAGTGGCCGAGATGACCTCAGAATGAAATTCTGAGAATACCAAGCCCTTCGGGATGTCCCACAAGATTTGGGGCCGTGTCTTCGCCTGTCGAATCTCACTCCAATCTGAGCAGGTGACTCTGGCTACCTGAAAATGTTGCCCCGAGCCTCGATCTAAGCTCTGATACCAGTTGAAGGAGTACGAGCGGAAGTGCGACGCGAGAGAGAGAGTGCGAGAAGAAGAGCACGACGATATGGTGAACTCGCTCTACTGTAATGTGTAGAGCATAGTGAGTTCTTATTAGGTTTTTACAAAAGAATATGTGTGCATACCTGGCGGCCCGCCCACTTACCTGGGCGACCACATTGGGCTTTATACCCCAACAAACCCCCCCCCCCCCCTCAGCATTAGACCAACCTTCCCTTGGCGTTTTCTTCACAAAATCCTCGCCTACAAGCTTCCAGCCCTTAGCGTTTTCTCCCACAGCATACCATCGCCATAAGCCTCGTCTCTGGAGTTTTCTCCACAACAACCACTGCCAGCCCTCAGTGTTTTTACTCAACGCTAGGCAGCCAGCATGGATCAGCGTTTTGTAGCAGTTTTTAAAAAGCATGAACCTCACCCTATGGTGGAGTTTTTGCAACAAGTTTGCAGCCCATAAATTGCAGCCATAGTCAGCAGTCCCTCAACGTTTTGACATCAGCCTATTGGCATTTTTGTTCCCAGCAGGCCAACGTTTCGGCAAGGATCAGGGGCAGCCAGCGTTAGTGCATTTGCAGCCCAACCGCGTCAAAGTGCACAGCGTTTTCAGCCTATGACATAGAAGCACATCAGCCCCAGATCGGTTGCAGAAGTTCCCCCAAGTTTAGCCTCGAAAAACGCAGCCAAAACAGTCATTTTCAGCCACCGAAACAGTCCCGAAATTAAGCGATTAGAAGATCTCAGATTTCAGCCATCAAGTCGTCGTCATCGGCGTAGTCCCATTGCATCAGTCCATTGCATACACATTGTACACCTTTGTGCAATCAAAGTAGACCACTCTCGTCGGCGAGAGTGGGGCCTTCAGAGGAGGGTTTTACAACCTCTCGGGTGTCGTATCGCTTCTCTCTCCTTCTCTCAGTCTCACTCACTTGCACGCACAATATCCACTCACTTTGTTCGTGATCATAGCACTCTCCATAAGACGGAAAGCTCTCTCTTTCCCTAAGAACTAAAGGAACCTTGAGCAATAAAGATCACTAATCTTGAGAAAAAACAACATTCATTCCGTTGCACCTTACATGAAACTACTCTTAAGTGTCTGGACATGGACGGTCTGCGAACACAATCACAAAGGTGCTAGAACACTTCCTAAGGTAACTGAACCCTTGTCATGAAGTAGCTTATTTACATGCACATAGGGCTAGATGTGCATGTGACATCCCCTCCTTTTTAAAGTGAGGTACTGGTACCGAACTGTATGGCGTCGAGGGAGATCGCCAACAGCCTCTGGAATCCTGGGAAGGACTTTTTGTCGGCCCACTCAGATGCATGGATCATGTGATACTTGAACTTCATAAAGGTCTGCAACGCTTGCTTCTTTGAGCCGCGCCGAAAGCGAGACAATCATCTGAGGCTGCTTCAATGATCCAACTGCGTCTATGGACGTAGGTCCACCTTCATCAAGAATTTCTGAGGAGGAAAATTCCTAAAACCACTTCTAACACAAAAACATAAACATACCCATGGCATGTAGAGTGACTGGAAAAAAAACTATTCTTCAGAAAAAATGTGCATGCAATGCAGATGAACAAAGTGACGAGTGTCAAACCATTTATCAAACATACGCAAACCGTGAGATCGAATCTTGACTTTCTGATCCAAATCTATCGACTATGACAAAGCACAATGGAAATGCCGATGCTTGATGGTCAATCTTTCTTGTGCTCTGTCAGATACTGTGTCATGCCAAGGAAGAGACATGGAATGTCAATTCCTTGAATGCAAACATTGCTTCTTTTCAAGAGAGTCCCGCATACATCCGTGCTCATCCATGAGTGAATCATGTGCATCGTACAATACGGCATGCCTGTAGAAAGGGAATACGTAAAGACGGTGATGAAAATACAAGAAACAATCACGAATGAAACACTCGAATAATGTGTGCTGACTAATCGTACAAACACATAATACTTCCTGAGAGGGTTCTTTGGACCTTGACGCAAGAGTCAAGATCGGTTCTGCGTGATTGATCGAATCCGCAATGAGGTTAGCTTCACTAGAAAAAGCATCAACTAAACCATCATCCTTGTGAACAATCACATCTTTATCCTGCAAATCACGTGTGTCATGTTGTGGAAAAGAAAAGATTGAGAGAGTCTCCTTCTCCTGTTTCTTTTCAATTATCGCCTGCACATTAGAAATGAGAGATGAAGAATGAACAACTTCCTCCCCACGAATGACAATGGGAGAGTCACTTTTGGCATTGAAATTATGAGTATTTTCCGCCCAATCAATGAGAGGGTTCTGCTCACGAAACCATCGAATGCCTAAAAGCATATCACATCCTGAGAGAGGAGACACTACAAATTTTCTACGGAAGGACACTTGTTGAACCATGAATAACACATCAAGGCACTCTCCTGTAATGAGAGTCTCCATCCCGGGAGCGAAGCCCGACACCTCGAAAGGAGATGTCATGCTAACCTCCAAGCGGGCTCTTTTCGACAAGAGTCACTAATCACATCATACATACTGCCTGGATTAAATAATATGACAAACGCTGACCCTTCACATGACCATAACACTTAATGAGAGACTCCTCATTGGGAGGATCATGAGATGTAACAAACTTGGACACTCCAAGACGAGAATCTACTACGACACCACAAATAATCACTTCAAAACAATTCACAGTTCACAATTGATTCGACACTAGCCCGGCGGAGTTTCGTGCCTAGAGATATTGGCCCCAAAGACTGACACCCCTTTCGTGCATCGTCAGCAGGGTCCCCAATTCCATTTCTGCCCACCATGCCTGTTTCCGGCCAAAGGGGAGGTGTGTGTGTGTGTGTGTGTGTGTGTGTGTGTACTGGCTGCCACGTCACAGGTTTGTGACATACCCCCCTCTTGAAAGCATTGTAATCGCCCTCGATTACGCCTACAAAACAGACAAAAGCCATAAACTGTCTTAGCAGACACTGACTGTTAGTACCTATGCATTAGGAACACACATCTAGCACATGTACCAATCGACAGTCACACCACACGACATCACAAGACATCACATGACAAATCACATTCAACATTCATTCGGATCTCAGACCATGATTTATCAGCAATGCAATTAGCAATTGCATCTAGATCCACTCAAGACCTCATAGATGCCCGATTGACTAATCCCTATTGCAACCATGCCTATCGAGATCATTCATACCAAAATGCTGCAGTCATTTCGTCTATCAGTTCCTGCACTTAAACAAGTCAAGAACAAATCAGTTTCATATTATCCGGAATTCCATTTCATAAAGTCATACAGCAGAATACGTCAGCTCTCAATATCCTTGAAGCTCAAAGAGACATCAGTGGCTCTAGTATTCAAAAATCCAGGCATCTGTTGACAAAGGAGCGGAGTAACTCCTGTAACAGACTTGGACACTCCAAGTCGAGAATCTACCACCACACCACAAATAATCACTTCAAACAGTTCACAATTGATTCGACACTGGCACGGCGGAGTTCCGTGCCTAGAGATATTGGCCCCAAAGATTGGCGCCCCTTCCGGTATTTCTTTTTGTATTAATCTGTTGATAGCCGTTTTTCGGCTCTCCATAATTGCCATAGTAAGTTACTCCACCCTACCAAATTCACCCAAACGCTATGGCTATCCCTACCATTTCACTGTACATAGGCGTGTGTGAGTTAGGGGGCTTTTCCCATATCTTCTTAAAAACCCTCAGCTAGCTAGTCACTGGGCTAGTTGAACCAAAAAAATAAAAAAATAAAAAAATAAAAGTATATTATGGCCTCTTTGTGTGTAAATATTTCATTGTATATATGGCCTAAATATAGGGATTTTTATAATTATTTTGGTATTTTATTTAAATATTTCTACTTAGGTGTGTTTTATTAAACCTATGTACACCTTCTTTCATCCTCTTACACCATGATTATATTTTTTGTCAATATGTACATACTCTAACTTCATATTTTTCCTTTATACAAATCACTCCCACATTTTCACCCTCACCCTCGTGAAAACAAAAAATTGATTTCTACTCATTGGTTACGTTTATTATATTATTTACTTGCATACCTTTTCCTCCTTCACCCAAAATAATTCAAGGAGGGACCATATCATATGATTCCAATATCTTTCCATATCCATAACTCCTCCATATTTTTATTATTATTTTTACTCATTATTCTAACACCATGTGCTCATTGAGCAAAAGTCCATGAATAGTCCATACACTAGTCCCACCGTGTATATATTTCTTTATTCACCAATAATCTTCCTCCATGCATGGGTCAAGGGCAACTTGGATACTTTGTATTATAATATGACAAAGGAGGGGCTCACTCTTGGATGCATTGTACAAATTCAACAAAGGAGGGGGCCACTAAAAGACTTTTGCAGGCATAAAAAACAGGCTTTTTGGTGAGAATTTTGGCACCTATCTCCACTCCGAATTTGGAGCGGTGGTCAAAAGAGAAAATGTAGCCCACGCTCTGAATAATCACCTCAAATTTTTTCATGATTTTTGGAGCTACCAGCAGTGAGCTATGATTTTTTTAGTGGACCCCAGTCTGCCCACTTTTCTCACAAGTAGCCCTTAGTCTTCTCTCACCCTTCCACACACCTACTCACTCTTACACATCCCTCCCTCTCCTTCCCTCACTCAAACCTGCAATTTCCATGGCTTCTCCCACCCTCTTCACCATTACCCTTCTCTCTCATCCTCACCTCACCTCAAGACATGTGTATAGTAACACTCTCACCTCAAGACATGTGTATAGTAACACTCTCTCTCTCTCTCTCTCTCTCTCTCTCTCTCTCTTTACTTACTTTCACCTTATCTACCATCAATAATGCTCTCTTTTGAGCCCACACCCATGACTCAAGCAGACAAAGAAGGCCCGCAATGTTTTGATATTCAAAAAAATCATAATCCTGATTTGTTAGCTTGCAAATTAGGATTTCCAATAATCTTTATGAGGGGTCTCCAACCTATAAATAGACCCCTCTCCTTCTTGTAAAACAACCTCCAATATCTCACATAGCACCCCAACACTCTATGCGTGAGGAGAGACTTAGGTGTAGCAACCACTTGTGAGCTTCACTCTTGGTGTGAGAGAAGCCTTCAAGCTACACATTGTAAGTGAGAGAGCGTGAGTTCCACAAATCTCAAAACCACTATTGTATATGCTCCTTCATCATCAATAAATTGAGGTTTGGTGCATCAAAGGCGTGATTCGACGTTCAAATCTTCGTCCTTCCATTTGTGCAATACAGTTTGGTGAATTCAAGGTGACTTGTGTATTTGAGTTTTTATCGGTTGATCTTGATTTTAAAGTGTTTTAGTCTGTTTTTCATTGCCAGTTTTGTGTCCATTGTAAGAGGGTATTGTGGTGAGAGGTCTCCCGCACCCTAAGACAGTGTGTGTGTGTTTTGGCAATGATTAGCAATCACTAAGCATTGAGTGAGTTTTGTACAAGTTCTACGATAGCATCGTAACGAACCATCTCCATTTGCAAGTCACAAATAAGGTATTACGCAAGATCCTTTCCTCTCTCTCTTCCCTTTGCTCTAGCTCTCTCTGGTCCATTTCATGTGTGTCTTGGTGTGAGGTTGCTTGTGTGTGTTGTGTGGTGCATCTTCTTGGTTGTACCAAAATCTCTCTTGCGTCCTAGTTCGCATACCATAACTAGGTGGTGCCCCTATCTTGTTTGGGTTTGACTGTGGGTTTCTTGTTGTGTTGTGCTTGTGGTTGCCCCAGCCCCAATTGAGCAGCACGGGAGCCTTGAGGGGTGTTTAGAGGTCGCCTCTCTTGTTGCCCGCCCCGGACCGCCTCACTGTGTTCAAAGTACAAGAGTTCAGGTAGGCACTCACACTCAGACTCTATGTCCCGATGCCCTGAGTTATAAGGCCTACCCGCTTATTTGAAGGTTTTACGAAGGGATGCTAAAAGTAGAGCCCAAAAACTGAAAATCAAAAAACCCAAATAAAGCAAAGGCTCTTTTTTCTCTCTTGCTTGTAAAATAAAGCAAGTTCCAAAAGCTGCCCATAAATAGCTTTTAAAATAAAGCAGAAGAGCTCTCTCTCTCTCAAATATGCGTAGCCGAAAAGCAGTAAAAACTGCCGCAAATCAGTGCCACGTCATCAACCGAAAAAGCTACCGCAAATCACGGAATTCTGTATAAATGCCACGTGTCCATGCTTCCGTAATTTCCTGCCTGTCCATACATAGCCTGTCACGTCAACATTCAGCTGCAGCCTGCAAGAGTGTGTGTGTCAGGGTTATGCCACGTCACCATTTTGTGACATACCCCCCTCTTGAAAGCATTGAAATCGCCCTCCATTACGTCTGCAAAACAGACAGAAGCCATAAACTGCCTTGCCAGACACTGACTGTTAGTACCGTCGCACTAGGAACACACATCTAGCACATGTACCAATCGACTGTCACATCACACGACATCACAGGACATCACATGACAGATCACACTCAACATTCATTCGGATCTTAGACCATGATTTATCAGCAATGCAATTAGCAATCGCATCTAGATCCACTCAGGACCTCATAGATGCCCGATTGACTAACCCCTATTGCAACCATGTCTATTCGAGATCATTCAGACCAAAATGCTGCAGTCATTTTGTCTGTCAATTACCGCACTAAAAAACAAGTCAAGAACAAATCAATTTCATATTCCGGGATTCCATTTCATAAAGTCATACAGCAAAATATTGTCAACTCTCAGTACCCCTGAAGCTCAAAGAGACATTAGTGACTCTAGTTTTCAAAAATCAAGGCATCTGTTGACAAAGGAGTGGAATCACTCCCCTCTTGTGCAAACCCACTGCACAAGATCTCCAGCCAAGCTGAATTCTGGGTTCCATTTGGAATAAACTATGCTAAACCAAAAGCTTCAAAGTAAAGGTTCACAATCTGAGGAGTATCTGCTAGGTCCTCCTCCTACATCCACTTCGCACCAATGCACGATAGTTCTTAAATTTAACCAAGAACCGCCTTCGTACTTTACCCTTAATCTTTCTGTCCTTATGTGCCAAAATCTAATCAGGAACAAGGATCTGCTCGTTTTCCTCCACTTCGGGTTGCTCATTGGACTCCCTATCTTCGGGCACATCACCTTTAAAAGGTTTCAAGAGACTCACATGAAATGCATTGTGAATCCTCCATGTGTCAAGCAGTTTCAGTCGGAAGGAGACATCGTTGATCTTTTCGGAGATCTGAAAGGTCCATAGTATCTCATACTAAGCTTTGAAAAAAGCCTCTCCTTTCCCTTTTTCTTTCTCAGGCGTGACTTCTCAAAACGTAAGAGCACCCAATCATCCTTCTTCAATTTCAAATCGCGTCGATGGCGATCTGCTGCCTTTTTCTATCTTTCCTGAGATTTCTGCAAAGCCTCGCGAACCTTGGCAAAAGCGCTGTGTCTAAGTCGCGCGTATACTCATCAGCTTCAAAAATCTTATCTTTCGTGCTTAGGAAGGGTGGAACCTTCATAGCACCTTCAATAATCTCAACTGGTGCCTTCCCCGTCGAAGAGTGTATCGTGTTGTTGTAGGAAAATTCCACCAAAGGTAGATACTTTTCCCATTGAGTCTTCTGATCCGAGATATAAGACTTCAATAAATCTAAAACCACTGAATTGGCAATCTCAGATTGCCCGTCAATCTGCGGGTGGAAAGATGACGAGAAGTGCAACCGCGTGCCAATGTTCTACCAAATTGCCTTCCAAAACAAACTCGTAGATCTGGGGTCCCTGTCGGAGACAATCGTCTCGGGCATGCCATGTAATCTGAAAATCTGGGCCACAAACAGTCTCGCTAAATGATCCGGCTTGACTATTTTCTTCACTGGAATGAAATGAGCCTGCTTGCTAAATCTATCAAATTTCAATAACAGTCCAGATACCATCGTGACTACTCTGTGTTCTCGGGAGATCAAAAAATGAAATTCATTGCAATAGTTTCCCATGGGCAAGTGGGTATGGACAAAGGCTGTAACAATCCCTGTGCTTTATGCCTGTCAAACTTGACCTTTTGGCATACCAAGCAACTGCGCAAAAACTCGTCCACATCCTTCTTGAGTCTCGGCCAAAAGAAGTATCTCTCTACCCCTTTCAAGGTGGTAGATTTGGGCTTTTGTGTCGTTTTTAGGCATAAAGTTTAAGCAGTGTTGTTAGTCCCTCGCCGAATCCATCCTACACAAATGACATGACACAAGCCATACTCACACAAAAACAAGCATAAAGAGCGAACATTAGACTTCATAGAACGGGCCCACCCCCGAGCCTAGGAGCCTGCAGCCAACGGGCTAGCGTCTACCTCAAGGGTTGGTGTCCCATACCACCAAGCCCACACCCAGCGAGTGAGTGGGTAGAGATGCAAGGGCTCTATAGTCCAAGTGTGGTGATCACACAAGATGGCTCACAAATGAGACCTCAGTTCTATTTATAGGACTTCTTGAGCACGTTGTATATCAAGCGTACAGATCATGTACTTCTAATCATTGTTCTCTATATTGATGACATGTTATTCCCTAGATCCAATGAGGGAAATATTTCAGATTTTAAGGCTCATTTGACTGCCTCTTTTGAAATGTCAGATTTGGGCTTTTGTGTCATTTTTGGGAATAAAGTTTAAGCAGTGTTGTTAGTCCCTCGCCGGATCCATCCTGCACACATGACATGACACAAGCCATACTCACACAAAAACAAGCATGAAGAGTGAACATTAGACTCCATAGAACGGGCCCACCCCCGAGCCTAGGAGCCTGCAGCCAACAGGCTAGCCTCTACCTCAAGGATTGGTGTCCCATACCACCAAGCCCACACCCAGCGGGTGCGTGGATAGAAAGGCTCTATAGTCCAAGTGTGGTAATCACATGTTAGGTGCAGCGGAATGAATGTTTGAACTTTGCTCAAGATGAGTGCTCCGAACTGTGCTCAAGGTTCCTTTTTGTTCTTATGGAAGGGAGAGCCTTCCGTTCTTAATGAGAGAGTGCAATGATCACAAACAAAGTGAATGGAAGTACATGAGACTGAGAGATAGAGAAGAGAATACAACACCAGAGACATTGTTAAACCCTCCTCCGAAGGCCCCACTCTCTATGGCCAGAGCGGTCTACTTATGATTGCACAAATCTCTACAATGCTTGGACTTGCCGACGATGAGGACGACGATGAGACGGGCTGAAATCTGAAAACTCTAAGGCTGAAATCTGCAAATCTTTATCTGCTCAATTTTGACTCTATGTAGGTGACGATGTCGATGGCGACGATGCGACGACGACGCGCTGAAAACGTAGATGCTGAAATCTGCGTTTTCCGGGCTGAATCTATAAACCTTGCGGAAACTGACCGTGCGGCGAGGATCTGCTGCGGGAAAACTGAAAACGCAGATCTTAAGGCTGAAAACTGAAAACGCTAGTCTAAAGGCTGAAAACTGAAAACGCTGGTCTTATGGCTGATTCTGTCGCGATGATCTGCAAAAACGCTAGGGTTGTTCTGAAAACCAAAACCGCTAGGGCTGATCTTGGTCCTGCTATCGCCGGTGGTTCTACAAATGCAAAACGCTAGGCTGATCTATTGTGTCGTGATGACGCCGAGGCTGATCTGCTGTGCACAAGGGGAGGGCACAAAACGCCAGGGCTGATCTGATGCAAAAACGCTAGGTCCTCAGATGGCTGAAAACGCTAGGCTGCTGCGGGTGTTGGTCTTGCTGAGAAGTTGCCTGTTGAGCAAGGTGCTCTTGCTGCCTCTTCTGCCAGAAAGTGCTAGCGCTAGGTTTTTATTTATACAAACTTAGCAAAATTGCCCTACCTACTTCCCAACAAAAGTCACTTAAAAATAATAAGTGAACAATGTCAAAAATAAGAAAAATAGGTCTATGCACTGTAAAAATGCTACTGATGGGATCTGACTTGAATCTGATGGTCATGCTGTGTGCAACCAGAGGATATGCATCTAATCTAAGTGTCTGGACATGCACGGTCTGCGAACAGACTCACAAAAGTGCCAAATCACTTCCTATTCTAGACTGACTTGACTGAACTGAACCCTGGTCATGCTGTAGCTTGTCCACGGACACATAAGGTTGGATGTGTCACGTGACATCCACTCCTTTTCAAAGTGAGGTACTGGTACCGAACTGTATGGCGTCGAGAGAGATCCCCAACAGCATCCAGGATCCTGGAAAGGACTCTTCGCCGGCCCACTCTGATATGTGGGTCGTGCGATACTTGAACTTCATAAAGGTCTACAACGCTTGCTTCTTTGGGCCGCGCTGAAAGCGACACGAAGTCTTTTGTGGCTCCTCCGATCCTTCAACTTCGTCGAGAGTCATGCTGCTTCCTTCTTCAAGAATCTCCATGGCGGAAAATTCCTGAAACCACTTCCAACACAAAAACATGAACATACATATTCCATGTAAAGTGACTGGAAAAAATCTTGTCTTCCTCAAAGACTGTGCATGCAATGTAGATGAACAAAGAGACGGAGTGCCAAACCGTTCACCACACGCACGCAAACAATGAGATCGAATCTTTCTCTTTTGATCTAAAGCAATCAACTGTGGCAATTCACAACAGAAATGCCCATGCTTGGTGCTCATACTGTCTTGTGCTCTTTCTACAACTGTGTCGTGCCAAGGAAGAGACATGGAATGTGACTTCCTTGAATGCATACTTTTCAGCTTTTCATGAACAATCCGCATACATTCGTGCTCATTCATGAGTGAAAAGTGCTCAACGTACAATATGTCATGCCTAGGAAAAGGGATCACATAAAGACGCTGACTAAAATACAGGAAACGATCACGAATGAAACGCTCGAACAATGCGTGTGTATCAATCATGCGAACACATAATACTTCCTGTGAGGGTTCTTTGGATCTAGGCTCGAGAGCCAAGATCACTACTTCTTGAAGGGTCGAATCTTCCTGTGGGGGTTCTGTGGACCTCAACTCAAAAGCCAAGATCGGTTCTTCGTGATTGATCGAATCTGCAATGAGGTTAGCTTCACTAGAGAAAGTATCAACTAACACGTCATTCTTGTGAACAATCACATCTGTCACAAAAATACGGAAGCGTAAACTAACGTTTAATTGCACTTCAAATACTCAAGAGAATTAGAGGGAGAGAGAAAACTTGACACTCCATTGGGGACCAGAAGATGGGCTGGTCCCCCCCCATAAAGAGAATATCTTTATTACTAAGGGAGAATCTTTACAGGCACAGGAACGGGGCATACGCCCGTCCTCTATTCTTTCTTTTGTTCTGTTCTGACTACTGACTGAGAAAGTGTTTCCACTTTCTTACTTCTTAGGGGATTTCCCCTCTTCTGCGAGACTGGTTGGAAGCTCTCGAAAAGAGAGTCTATCTTCCGAAACAGCTCATCGGAAGCTCTCACAGAGGAGAGTCCATCTTCCGTTATGTGTTGCCTTCATGCTCATTCATTCATGCATCGAACACAAAAGAGAAACAAGCAAAATGCACACGCACATGCTTGCTGTAATTTTCTGCACATAACCTGAAATTCTTACCTGTGCACACCCCTACGCCGAAACAGAGGTCTTCTTCGCGATGGAATCGCGCCAAACTTGATGTAGACTTAGGATAAGGAGAGAGAAGAGAATTTCTATGGCTGATCTGCTGAAAACAGCCCTAATCGAGGTGATTAGGGGCTGAAAACAGAGAATTACACCAGCCGCACCAGAAGGTGTCTATGACTGTGAGATCCCTTATTCTTGACAATGGGAGCACAAGGCTACCACATATGTCGCAAGGGGCTGCTCTCAAGCTTCAATGGAGGGCTCCACCGCGTAGAGCACGCTCACATTAGGGGGGGTAGGTGCACTGCCAGCCCTCAAAATGGGGGAGGGGGGGCTCTTAAATAGCCATCAGGGAGAGGGGGCGCTAGGAAGAGAGAGGGTGAGAGTGAGAGAGAGAGAGAGTTAGTTTGCATTGGTAAGTGTGCCACTTGGCACACTTACTTTAAAAACTTGAAAACCATTCAACTTTTGACTTTAAAAACTTCTAGCTCATTAATTGAAAAAAATGTGCAACTAACTAACAACTGCTACCAATGATTCTTTTATGAGAACACCAAAGGTCTGCTGGCGCAATGCCGCACGGGCACTGCACCGCCTTTACCTGTTCACACTTGTCCGGCCGCCTGCCCGGGCACGGACCGTTAAATTTAATTTAACAAAACTTACCCTAAAGCTTTATTAGCTTTATTAGCTTTAGGGTCACTGTTCTAAGGACCCCATCTCATTCATGTGCTTGTACTGACGCGCATATTTTTATGAGCCTAAAATCTGAGGCTACTGCTTACCCCTTTCTGAAGACCAGATTTCCCAATCACTAGGGCTTCAGGGTAATTTCTGCTAAGGTCCCTCTGAGGTGTTGTGGCCCGCATTTAGGCTCACCTGAGGCCTTAGAACTGCTAGGTCTATTCTGGTGTGCACACAACTAATTAGATAATTCTTTTCTCGTAAATAAATTAATTATTTACAAAGTCTGACTTAGTTACAACATCATCTTCCTGCAAATCATCATGCTTGTGAGAAATCACATCTTGATCATCTTGCAAATCATCATGCTTGTCATTGTCATACAATTCTTCATGCTTATCATTATCATTCAAATCATCATGCAAATCATTTGTGTCATGCTTGGGAGAAGAAGAGACAGAGAGAGTCTCCTTTCCCCGAATTTTTTGCATCTATGCCTGCACATTGAAAAAAGTCGCAAGAACTCTTTCATGTGTTGGTCGCTCTTTTCTTGTATGGCTTTGTTCTCGCGATCAAATTTTGCTTGTCTTTCGTTGTTCTCGCGATCAAATTTGGCTTGACTTTCTTTGTCTTCCAAGTCGTACTTACGCTCTATGGCTGCCATTTCTTCTTCGTAGTCACGATCTATGGCTGCCATTTCTTCTTCGTAGGTCTTTCTTTCTGCTTCTCTTTCTTCACGTTCTAGCTTTCTTTCTATAAACAACTGCTCTAAAGCCTCCATAGGAGTTACTGTAATCCTTGACGTAGATGGGAAAGGGGAAGGGTCGGAAAAACCTCCTGGTGGGGATAATTCTTCGCCTCTCTCATGCTCATCACCTCCAAGCGAAGTATCCATTCCGCTTCGAGTGATGACCATCCACTGAAGTCTTGGGTTCTTGTGGGTTCGTGTGGTCTAGGGTTCTTAAGTTCACTAGGAACTTGGGTTCTTATGGGTCTTGGGTTCTTAAGTTCTTGAATTCTTAAGGTTCTTCTTTAGCTTGCAATCTGTGTTTGAGAAGGATCTTCTCTTCACTCGAGTTCTGCTCTTTTCTGCAGGCGCACCCCTTGGCAGCCTTGCGCTCACACCAAGGTTTCTTTTTCCTACCTCACGTCGATTGGCCGGCCACTAAGTGCACGGTCCACTCTCAATGAGTGAAAAGAGGCACAAGGGGAGGTTGGACAAGCCCTTCTTTCTTGGGTTTCCTGTCACTCTTCAAAAAAACGATTAGGAATCGACACGCCCAAGTGAACTTGGGTTCGTGCGACCTCAACAAGCAAAAAAAATTATGTGGTTCTTGTGGTTCTTTCCTTGAGAGATACAGAACACTGCCAAAGCTCTGATACCAATGTTAGGTGCAACGGAATGAATGTTTGAACTTTGCTCAAGATGAGTGCTCCGAACTATGCTCAAGGTTCCTTTTTGTTCTTATGGAAGGGAGAGCCTTCCGTTCTTAATGAGAGAGTGCAATGATCACAAACAAAGTGAATGGACACAGTGAATGGAAGTACATGAGACTGAGAGATAGAGAAGAGAATACAACACCAGAGACGTTGTAAAACCCTCCTCCGAAGGCCCCACTCTCTATGGCCAGAGCGGTCTACTTATGATTGCACAAATCTCTACAATGCTTGGACTTGCCAACGATGTCGAGACGGGCTGAAATCTGAAAACTCTAAGGGCTGAAATCTTCCAATCTTTATCTGCTGAATTCTGACTCTATGTCGGTGACGATGTCGATGGTGACGATGCGCATCAAACGCGCTCAAAACGCAGCTGCTGAAATCTGTGTTTTCCGGGCTGAATCTATAAACCTTGCGGAAACTGATCGTACAGCGAGGATCTGTTGCGGGAAGGTGAGATCTGTGAGGTTCGGGACTTGATCTGCGGTGTCTAAAGGCTAAAAACTGAAAACGCTGGTCTTATGGCTGATTCTGTCGCGATGATTTGCAAAAACGCTAGAGTTGTTCTGAAAACCAAAAACGCTAGGGCTGATCTTGGTCCTGATGTCGCCGGTGGTTCTGAAAATGCAAAACGGTAGGCTGATCTATTGTGTCGTGATGACGCCGAGGCTGATCTGCTGTGCACAAAATGCGAGGGCTGATCTAATGCAAAAACGCTAGATCCTCAGATGGCTAAAAACGCTAGGCTGCTGCGGGTGTTGGTCTTGCTAAGAAGTTGCCTGTTGAGCAAGGTGCTCATGCTGCCTCTTCTGCTAGAAAGTGCTAGCGCTAGGTTTTTATTTATACAAACTTTGCAAAATTGCCCTACCTACTTCCCAACAAAAGTCACTTAAAAATAATAAGTGAAAAATGTCAAAAATAGGAAAAATAGGTCTATGCACTGTAAAAATGCTACTGATGGGATCTGACTTGAATCTGATGGTCATGCTGTGTGTAACCAGAGGATATGCATCTAATCTAAGTGTCTGGACATGCACGGTCTGCAAACAGACTCACAAAAGTGCCAGATCACTTCCTATCCTAGACTGACTTGACTGAGTTGAACCCTGGTCATGCTGTAGCTTGTCCACGGACACATAGGGTTGGATGTGTCACGTGACATCACACAAGATGGCTCACAAATGAGATCTCAGTCCTATTTATAGGACTTCTTAACCGCCCTTCTTAACCTCCCTTCAAGTAAGGGGGCATTCACACGCAAGGTTGGTTCACACTAGCCGGACATAGCTCAGAGTCGTCCATCTTGATGTCTAGGGATGTAACACCTCCCCCATATTTTTCATTGTTGTCCCCAACAATGTCCACGGTTATCATTGCATTCGGAATTGCTTAACACTCTATTCAGGTACTAGAGATGCTCGCTGCTGTCGTTGCCCTTCTCCCCTGCACACGCTCTACACTCCCCCTCCCCCCCCCCCCAAGCCTCCCTCGTGTTGCTTGCCCTGCCCTACCTTGCCCGCTGACTGCACTCGGCATCAGTGCGCAGCATCAGTGCGCAGCAGCCAACGCGCAGCCCGCCTCCCCCACGCTGCCTGCCTTGCCCTGTCCTGCCCGCCCGCTGCTTGCTTTCAGCACCAGCGTGCATCAGCCAAAGCGGGCAGCCAACCCTCAGCATATCCGTCCTAGCCCGGAGGCGGGAAAAGCCCCCCTCCCGCCGCGCCTCAGCTCGCCCATCCCAGCCTCGCACTCCCACTTTCTCCGCACCGCAAAACCCCCACCCAACCCCCTGGTCTGGCTCACTTGAATTCGTCAGCATTTCCGTCGCGCTCAGCTAGTAGAGGGCCACCGCTCGTCATCGACATTTCGCCCTTTCTTCACGGCAGCAGACACTTATGGAGGCTCATGCTCCACCTCAGAGGGACTCTCAGGAAGCCCCCTCGCCCGACTCCGCAGAGCCCACCATCCGACTTGCTCTCTCGCCGACAGAGCAAGTGAGCCTCGCAGCAGAGATGGAACGCCTGCAAGCGACTACCGTCAACTGCAAGATTCTAGACATCAGACCCAGCAGAGGACCGCCTTCTCGCCGAGGTGGACAAGATTTTGGATGTTTAATTCCTCGGACGCGGCTACTATCAGATAGAATTTGAGACCTCCAAGATGACGTCCAAGGTCATTGCGATGAGTCCTTTGGCCATCAAAGCAGTTCGAGCCCACTTTCGACAGTGGAGGCATGGTTTCGATCCAGCTACAGATGTTCTGGTAGAGGAGCCAGACCTACCCATCTCCATCTGCTTTCCTAGTTTGAGGAGGGAGTACCTGCCACTTTTGTCCACGATAGGCTCAGAGATTGGGACTGTCATAAAAACTAATATCTAATTCTCCCAAATGATGTTCTCATGTTAAGCTGATCATTTAATATGGGGAAGTACCAGGGGAGTAAAAGCTAGAATATTGGTAAGGCTGCCAGACCGGTCTCAGCAGGGATCCAAAGGAGGGGAAATAGGGATCCAACGGATACAGATTTTGCAGACGTTTTCACACGGATACGGGATGGGGAGACAATAGCCGGATATTCCATTCGGGATGGCTACTTGATGAGGAAAACCATATTGTGCATTACACAGCCGTTGAGGGAAAAGGTTATGATTGAATGCCACTGTCCGTCTTTTACGGGTCACCGCGGCATTGCTACCACCATGAAAGGGGTAGAGAGATATTTCTTTTGTCCGAGACTCAAGAAGGATGTGGACGAGTTTGTGCACAGTTGCTTGGTATGTCAGAAGGTCAAGTTTGACAGGCATAAAGCACAGGGATTGTTATAGCCTTTGCCCATACCCACCCGCTGCCCATACCCACCCGCCCCTGGGAAAGTATTGCAATGAATTTCATTTTTGATCTCCCAAGAACACAAAGTGGCCACGATGGTATCTGTACTATTATTGACAGATTTAGCAAGCAGGCTCATTTCATTCCAGTGAAGAAAACAGTCAAGCGGGATCAATTAGAGAGACTGTTTGTGGCCCAGATTTTCAAATTACATAGCATGCCCGAGACGATTGTCTCCAACAGGGACCCCAGATTTACGAGTTTGTTTTGGAAGGCAATTTGGGAGAACATTGGCACGCGGTTGCACTTCTCGTCATCTTTCCACCCGCAGATTGACGGGCAATCTGAGATTGCCAATTCAGTGGTTTTAGATTTATTGAAGTCTTATATCATGGATCAGAAGACTCAATGGGAAAAGTATCTACCAAAAGTATCTACCTTTGGTGGAATTTGCCTACAACAACACGATACACTCTTCGACGGGAAAGGCGCCATTTGAGATTATTGAAGGAGCTACTAAGGTTCCACCCTTCCTAAGCACGAAAGATAAGATTTTTGAAGCCGATGAGTACACGCGCGACTTGGACATGGCTTTTGCCAAGGTTCGTGAGGCTTTGCAGAAATCTCAAGAACGACAGAAAAAGGCAGCGGATCGCCATCGTCGTGATTTGAAATTGAAGGAGGATAATTGGGTGCTCTTACGTTTTGAAAAGGCACGCCTGAGAAAGAAGAAGGGGAAGGAGAGGCTTTTTCCAAAGCTTAGTATGAGATACTACGGACCTTTCCAGATCTCCGAAAGATCAATGATGTCTCCTTCCGACTGAAACTGCCTGACACTTAGAGGATTCACAATGCATTTCATGTGAGTCTCTTGAAACCTTTTAAAGGTGATGTGCCCGAAGATGGGGAGCCCGATGAGCAACCCGAACTAGAGGAAAATGAGGAGATCCTTGTTCCTGAACAGATTTTGGCACATAAGGACAGAAAGAATAAGGGTAAAGTACGAAGGCGGTTCTTGGTTAAATTCAAGAACTATCCTGCATTGGATGTGAAGTGGACGGAGGAGGAGGACCTGGCAGATACTCCTCAGATTGTGAAACTTTACCTTGAAGCTTTTGGTTTAGCATAGTCTATTCCAAATGGAACCCAGAATTCAGCTTGGCCGGAGATCTGGTGCAGTGGGTTGCACAAGAGGGGAGTTACTCCACTCCTTTGTCAACAGATGCCTCGATTTTAGAATACTAGAGTCACTGATGTCTCTTTGAGCTTCAGGGATACTGAGAGCTGACAGTATTCTGCTGTATGACTTTATGAATTGGAATTCCTGAATATCAAACTGATTTGTTCTTGACTTGTTTCTAAGTGCAGGAACTGATGATCTCGAATAGACGTGGTTGCAATAGGGGTTAGTCAATCAAGCATCTATGAGGTCTTGAGTGGATCTAGATGCGATTGCTAACTGCATTGCCGATAAATCATGGTCTAAGATCCGAATGAATATTAAATGTGATTTATCATGTGATGATCCTGTGATGTTAAGTGATGTCCTGTGATGTCGTGTGATGTGACTGTCGATTGGTACATGTGCTAGATGTGTGTTCCTAGTGCGTCCTGACCAACAGTTCAGTGTCTGCTAAGACAGTTTATGGCTTTTGTCTATTTTGCAGGCGTAATCGAGGGCGATTACAATGCTTTCAAGAGGGGGATATGTCACAAACTGGTGACGTGTGGGCAACCCGGTATGTCACAAACTGGTGACGTGGTTGCGCAGTACGCACACACACCTCCCCTTTGGCTGGGAACACCCCCGGCATGGTGGGCAGAAGAGATGACGTGGCTGAAATGGAACCCTGCTGAATATTGTTGACGTGGCTCTGCAATACGGAAACCCGGAGAATGCGGCGCAGTGCTGACGTGGCATGTATGGAATTCCAGGGCTGAGTGTACGGAATTCCTACGCAAGCTTTTGGACTTGCTTTTGGCTACGTAATCTGGCTGCGCAAATGAAGGCTGGAAACTCTACGCTAGTCTTGCTTTATTTTACGCAAGTTAGAGAGAGAGAGAAAGAAACTCTTTGCTTTATTTTTAAGGGTAGCTTTTTATGGACAGTTTTTTTTTAAAAAGCTTTTGGGGCTTTTGATTTTCAGCTTTTGGGCTCTGCTTTTAGCATCCCTTTGTAACCTTTAAATACGGGGGTTGGCCTCTCACAACTCAGAGCATCTGGACGCAGAGTCCGAGTGTGAGCGCCTGCCCGTACTCTTGTACTTTGAACACAGATTAATACAAAAAGAAATACAGAAAGGGGGGCCAGTCTTTGGAGCCAATATCTCTAGGCACGGAACTCCACCGGGCTAGTGTCGAATCAATTGTGGACTGTGAACTTTTTTGAAGTGATTATTTGTGTTGTCGCGGTAGATTCTCGACTTGGAGTGTCCAAGTCTGTTACACCAAGACAAAAGCGAAGCGGCAAGATATTTTGAGAAGAGGCAGTAAAAGGGTTTTGGCAAGCTCTAGTTTACTAATTACCAAAAGTTCTTATCTCGCTTAAGTTCTTTAGAAACTTTGTGGAGCATTGGCTTCTAAGATGCCTCCTAATTCTCCAAGACATCCTAATTGCAAATTCAAGTATAAAATAAATCTTGAAGAGGGGCCTTGTAGGAACCTTCAAAAGGATGCTTGATTTGATCATTTTGCTTCTGCAACCACTTTCCACGAGCACTATTTCTTGCCTAACGAGTCTATCGCGATCATTAAACAGAAGCGATCCGACCCATAACCAAATGCATGTTCTTCTGCACAGGAAAGGCCCAAGTCTCAGGTGCATTTGCATGCCTACCAGATGGTGAGGTAAAGTCATGAAGCAACAATTTCTTAAAATCTCCTATGCAATGAGTGCTTTGACTGCTAAAAACACCCAAGCTCCTAGGATATCCAGGCCAAGATTGAAAGAATCTTTTAATCTTGACTCACATATTGTCATTTAAAGCTTCCAAAGCCTACTAGATCCTTTGCAGAACAAGAGCAAACATCGCAGGAGCAGAGTTGTTTCTTCTACATGCCAACATCCGTGGCGGCAATCCATTACCCCAATCCCTTCAATCATGGAATTTGGGATTTCCTCCTCCTTTTGTGAAGCCTCAACATTGTGGCATGCAAGGTGTTCCCAGGCCCCTCATCACATGACTCACATGACATAACGCCACCTCCTCAAGGCTCCGCATCCATTGCATTCCCTTCACCTGCAGGGTGCTCCCAACCCCCTCATCATGGTCACACAAAAATACAACATGTCTCACTTGCCCCCATTTGCTCATCACAACCCCATCACCAGTAGGGTGCTCCCATCGGCCTCGTCATGACTCCACACCTCTCCTTGCATGTCCGCCTTCAATGAATCGCTACCTACCTAGAGTCATACGCCCTCTAGCTTCACAAACTGCCCAACTCACCTGAGAGAGAGAGAGAGAGAGAGAGAGAGAGAGAGAGAGAGAGAGAGAGAGATTGTACATAGCCCACTCGCTTTATCTTCCTTTCATAAGTAGGAATCTTCAAAAATTATTGCTCAAATTTAGCTCCTCACACCCGTCATCTTCGTCTGCATGCTTCTTTGCACTCTTGCGCACCTGTCTCTTTTGCACTCTTGCGCACCTGTCTCTGACTCCTTCCTATTGGGCTATGCCCATTGGTAGCCATGCTTGCTCCATGCTTCGCACCCACCTGCAGTAGTCTTTCATGTGACCTTGAGGCCTATCTGCAGCACCATGCTTTACACCCATCTGTAGCACCTTGTCCATGCCCGTTGTCCTCCATGCCTACCTTCAACTCCTCATACTTGAGTCTTGCCCCCCTCGTCCATCTTGCGCAACATACACCTGGCACCAACATACACTCATGTGCAAACAGAGTTGAGCTCACCAACGCATGGTAGAGAACTAACCACATCATGAGAGAGACAAAGGGCAACCTATTTGCTGTTGGCAAATGAACAAAACTCGCAACCACCTGGTGCGCGCGCGCGCGCGAGAGAGAGAGAGAGAGAGAGAGAGAGAATGAAAAGAAGATTGTACCACACTTGCCCGTGCTTGTCTAGAAAAATATCTCTGACTCAGCCGGCATGCATGGTTTTGCTCACAATTCATTGTTTCCTCTACATTAACCAAGGGGGATCACTCGCATGACCCTTATACCAGTTCGCGCGGCTTGCTATTTTTTTTTTTTTAAATTGACCAACAGATTAGGGAGGGGAGGGTATCACAAGACGGGCACCACATGCCAATAGAAAAGAACAGACTGAACAAACTTTTAGCACTTCAATAACAACTGAACTGAAAGAGAGAGAGACGACACGGAGTGGCAGAATTCCACCCCAGAGAGTATTGGCCCCAAACCTTGGCGCCCCTTTCGGTATTTCTTTATATTGCATCATCATAGTACAAGCCGGTACTCCAGACTCTGCACCTTCTCCAGGAAGCATGCCAGAGAATGAGCCCTAACCTCATATTTAAAGGCCCTTGGCCAGAAAAGCAATTACAGTGAAAAGCCTTCAAAACTCAAAAGCAATTTCTGGCCCTTGGCCAGAAAAGCAATTTCAGTGAAAAGCCTTCAAAACTCAAAAGCTCCTGGTCCAAACAGCAATGCCAAAAGCTGCCAGCTTTTCGTAAATCGCGTTGGTGTCCGTACAGCAGGCCACGTGTCAGTCCGCCATGTCAGAAAAGCCTTCAAAAGCAATTTCTGGCCCTTGGCCAGAAAAGCAATTACAGTGAAAAGCCTTCAAAACTCAAAAGCTCCTGGTCCAAACAGCAATGCCAAAAGCTGCCAGCTTTTCGTAAATCGCGTTGGTGTCCATACAGCAGGCCACGTGTCAGTCCGCCATGTTAGCAAATCAGGGTTAGGGTTAGGGTTAGGGTTAGGGTTTTTGATTTTAGGGTTAGGGTTTCAACAAAATTAGGGTTTCGGACAAAATTAGGGTTTCTAATTTTAGGGTTAGGGTTTCAGCACGTCAACAGTTTGTTACATTTCCCCTTCAACAAAACACGACTAGGAATCGCCACGCCCAAGATCGTGCGATCGCAACAAGCCAAAAAATTCTTGTGGTTCTTGTGGTTCTTTCCTTGAGTAATGCAGAACACTTCCAAAGCTCTGATACCAATGTTAGGTGCAGCGGAATGAATGTTGTATTTTCTCAAGATTAGTGATCTTTATTTCTCAAGGTTCCTTTTAATTCTTAGGGAAAGAGAGAGCTTTCCGTCTTATGGAGAGTGCTATGATCACGAACAAAGTGAGTGGATATTGTGCGTGCAAGTGAATGAGACTGAGAGACGGAGAGAGAAGAGATACGACACCCGAGAGGTTGTAAAACCCTCCTCCGAAGGCCCCACTCTCATCGGCGAGAGTGGTCTAACTTTGATTGCACAAAGGTGTACAATGCGAATGCAATGGACTGCTGCAATGGGACTATGCCACTGACGACGACGACGGTGACGACGATGACTTGGTGGCTGAAATCTGCGATCATCTATATGCTAAATTCTTGGACTTGTTCGGGGCTGAAAATGGACTGTTTATTGCTGTCTTGAGGCTGAAAATAGATGGTCCTTGTCTGGGGTCATGCTGCAAATGAAAACGCTGATGTTGGTGGCTTGAGGGGCTGCATTTTTATGGCTTTAATCACCTGCTGAAAACGCTGAAAACAATGCTGCAAATCTCTGATGATCTAAAACGCTGATGAGGCTCAGTCTTGCTGGCGTTTTTGCAAGAAAAACGCTGGCTGAAAGTGTAGCGTTTTTGCAAGAAGAACGCTGGGCTGAATGGTACTGTAGGGCAAACGCCAGGCAAAGCAATGAGATGTCGATGTTGAATGTTGTGGGGGAGACGCCATGGATGGGGTGAAGGTATGGCGATGGTACTGCTTGGAAACGCTAGGGGGTCATGAGGGGGGGTACTGCTGAGAAGTTGCCTGTCGAGCGGGAAGCTCATGCTGCCTCTTCTGCCAGAAAGTGCTAACTTGGGTTTGCTTATATATTAACTTAGCAAAATTGCCCTACCTACTTTTGTTGGAAAGTCACTTAAAAATAATAAGTGAAAACACCATTAAATAGGAAAATAGGCTAAATGCACTGGAAAATTCCCCTAACTGATGCTAATGGATTCTGATGGGAATTCCGATGATCATGCTGTGTGCAACCGGAGGATATGCATCTATGCTAAGTGACTGGGCATGCACGGTCTACGAATAGACTCACAAAAGTGCCAGATCGCTGCTAATCTAGACTTGACTGAACTGACTGAACCCTGCTGTGGTGTAGCTTGTCCACGGACACATAGGGTTGGGATGTGTCACGTGACACAAGCATATGACCAAACACTCCCCAGGCATAAGCCTATGTCGTTCGGAGGTTTTCAAACATACAACAAAACGCTCCCTAGGCATCGGCCTACGTCGTTCCGAGGTTCAAACAATACCAAAACAATATTTCTCACTTCTCCACCCGGAGTAAAATCACCAATCATTGAAACCAATATCAAACCACAATCAAACAATTCAAATCGGCACCAAAACAAGTTCAAAACAGATACCATCCATTTCAAACAAATTCCAAACAGGATCACCAAACAAGATCAAACAGAACTCGAACTTAAAAAGCAATCTCGACATTAGTCGAGCTCGAAAAGTCAACTGACTTTCCATCTTGAAACCTGCACCAAAAATTAGGGTTAGGTTCCTTCCATGAGGTCGTAGCCGAGCACAGCAAGGTCCGTCAGCTCTTGGACAAACAGTGTTGCTTTGGCGGAGATGGTAGTCCCAAGATAGCAATCGCACTAAACCTCCAAGGTCATCTGTCGTGAAGAGACATCTTCTGAGAGATGTCGAGAAATTTCAAGATATAATCTGCTAGGGTTTCCATGGCAAGCATTTCAGGATACCCCACTCTACCAGAAGTTGCACTCCGAAGGAAGATGTCAGAAACCATATAACTTTGGGCAAAAAAAGAAAAAATTCTTGAAAGCTTGCCAAGTACTTTGAGTGTGCGGCTTGGTAGCTATAGATATCAGCATCTGCATGGCACTGCTTTTGAGAAAAACAGTGACTTGAAACAAATATTGGATCCTTCTTTGCAAGTGATCTTAATGGCTTATGCCCTGTAAGACATAAGCGGTGAAGACGGGAGCGCACCCGATGCGCGATGAAGTACGGGTGGGAGTGGCTATTAAGCCTGGGTTGGACGGCGAAGATGCCTCAAATAAAATTCCAATCACTCTATCTGCTCTTTTGTAGGACCGGTATGCTTTCAGAAAAGCACGCGCCTGATGCTCTGATACCACTATCACAAGACGGGCACCACGTGCCAATAGAAAAGAACAGACTGAACAAACTTTTAGCACTTCAATAACAACTGAACTGAAAGAGAGAGAGACGACACGGAGTGGCAGAATTCCACCCCAGAGAGTATTGGCCCCAAACCTTGGCGCCCCTTTCGGTATTTCTTTATATTGCATCATCATAGTACAAGCCGGTACTCCAAACTCTGCACCTTCTCCAGGAAGCATGCCGGAGAATGAGCCCTAACCTCATATTTAAAGGCCCTTGGACAGAAAAGCAATTACAGTGAAAAGCCTTCAAAACTCAAAAGCTCCTGGTCCAAAAAGCAATGCCAAAAGCTGCCAGCTTTTCGTAAATCGCGTTGGTGTCCGTACAACAGGCCACGTGTCAGCCCGCCACGTTAGCAAATCAGGGTTAGGGTTAGGGTTAGGGTTTCTGATTTTAGGGTTAGGGTTTGGGCAAAATTAGGGTTTTTGATTTTAGGGTTAGGGTTTCAGCAAAATTAGGGTTTCGGACATAATTAAAGTTTTTGATTTTAGGGTTAGGGTTTCAACAGAATTAGAGCTTCAACACGTCAGCAGTTTGTTACAGAGGGTCAAATTTTTTAAAAAAAAACAGCAAGCCAGATTACTGCCATATGCGGGAAGGGTGTGTTGTCTTGAGGGCGAACGTAGGGAGAGATGCAGGTTCCGTGCAGCTACTGGTGTGGATGAGCATGCGTGGGAATGGGATATTGCAGCAGGAACAATTGCAAGCGATGATGAAGGCAAGAGCCTGAGAACAACGATGTGCAGCAAGCACGCGAGCCCAGCGAGCAGGGGCGGGCCGGGGGGGGGGGGGGGGGGGGGGGATGTGGAGGTGTTGTAACTGTGCAAGGATGGCAAGCATGTGTGTGTCTGAGTGTGTGTGTGTGTGTGTGTGTGTGTGATTTCTTTTCAATTTAATGGTAGTGGACGAATTGGGCGAGCACTTGCATGGCATTGATGGTGAGCAGAGGATCAAGGTGCTCCCGCACCATGACGTCCACCAGCTGCCCCTGCTCTCCTGCATCGAGAGAGGAGCCATCAAAGACAAGGGGGTGCGGAGGCTTGTGATCATCATGGCAGGAGTGAGACCGTGATGCAGGTAAAGGCGGGAGAGGGACAGGCAAGAAACAAATCTGTGGCAGGCTATGGCGAGCGAGCTGGTAGGCGATGGTGGGAGCTGGCTTGCAGGACCATGCCTGCACAGACAGCAGGGTGACAGGGCATCATTTTCCTTCTGTATTGGAAGATTCGTTCGAAATCTGCCATGCTAATCAATAGAATGTTAGAACGGACCCAATACTACATATTGGCATTACTATATATATTTTTTATTAGCAACCAGGATACCCTCGGGATATTCCCTCCCTCTTTTCCTTTCCGCGTCAAAGAGAGATCAACCATGTCTGCTCCAGGTTGTCCCCCTTGCGCTTGCCTCATCCTCCCTCAACCCTCCCCGTTTGCTCCAGGTTGCCCCCTTCGCCCCCTTGCGCTTGCCTCTTCCCTTCGCCTCCCTCAGTCCTCCTCACCTCGCCACTCTATCGAACACACACACCACACAGATAATATCGTGTCGTTTTCAATCTCAAAAATGCCTGATACCTGATTACCTAGTTATCCTCTTCATACTACTCAATATCATTTTGTGTATTGCTACAGTCTCGCATTTAGTAGACTCCCTACGCGTGGGGATATGGGGCGTGCACACTAATTGCAATTGGGTCCTTTAAAATTCTTGTGTCCTCTAAAGTAATGGGGCTATATGGGGGAGCCCTCTTTGCCTTGAGCTGGTTGAAAAATCAAAACTTGCTTGATTATTTTTTTGCTCGGAAATACTCGCTTGCCAATTCGTATAACTCTTGTGATGTCATGTGATGTGATGTGACTGTCTGTTGATACATGTGCTAGATGTGTGTTCCTAGTGCGTCGGTACGAACAGTCAGTGTCTGCTAAGACAGTTTATAGCTTTTGTCTATTTTGCAGGCGTAATCGAGGGCGATTACAATGCTTTCAAGAGGGGGGTATGTCACAAACTGGTGATGTGGGCTGCCCAGTACTCACACCCTCCGGGTAGCAGAAATCTTAGGGCTGACATGGCTGCTGTGTACGGACTCCCGCCATTTGCGGCGCATCATTCGGCTGAAAACGCGTCAAGCAATCGTACGGAAAAAGGCTACGTAAGCACTGCAGCAGTTTGCTTTTTCAGCCTACGTAATTTGGCTACGCAAATTGCAAGAGAGAGAGAAAGTTTTTTCTTTATTTTTCATAAGCCTATTTTAAGAGGCAGTTTTTATGAACAGCTTTTGAAGCTTTTGGGCTCTGCTTTTAGCATCCCTTGTAAACTCCTTAAATTAGTCTTTGGGCTCCCACTCTGCAAAGCATCTGGACGCAAAGTCTGAGAGTGAGTCCCGAAGGCCCGCTTGTACTTTGAGTTGCAGACTAATATAAAAGAAATACCGAAAGGGGCGCCAGTCTTTGGGGCCAATATCTCTAGGCACGGAACTCCGCCGGGCCAGTGTCGAATCAATTGTGAACTGTGAACTGTTTTGAAGTATTTATTTGTGGTGTCACGGTCGATTCTCGACTTGGAGTGTCCAAGTCTGTTACAGCATGTCCAAATTAGCTACCATTTTCTGAACCAGCTGATGGCACATGGATTCATATCTCTGGAGTATGTTCCCATAGGGAGTAATGGGGCGGATTTTCTCACCAAGTCCATTCTAGGACCGAAGCAACCTACCTCCTGCGTCGGCTTGTCTCTTCACCCATGGCAAAGGGTGGAAACTCAGGGGGGATCAGAAAAGCACACCAACAATCTAATCCACCCTTAAGGAGGGATGTTGAATTGTAATGGTGGATTAGATTACTCGAAATAGGATTCACATAGTTTACTTTTACAGATTTGATTTACCTAGTTTAGATTACCTACCCTTGATTACTTTTCCTAGATTGTAGCCCAATCACACCTACCTCCTCTCCCATAGCACATTGTACTGTCTCTTTAGTGAACTCAGTCGTCGGTGTGTTCCCTCCTAGCATTTATCTTCAGTTTTGTCATTAGCGTCTTGTCTCCGTTCGAATTCTCATTTTCAGTTAGTTTCCACACTATGCACCTCCACATGGCTTAATTGTACTTCTCCTACATGCCTGTGTGTGACATGTGTGCGCGCACGTGTGTGTGTGTGTGTGTGTGTGTGTGTGTGTGTGTGTGTGTGTGTGTGTGTGTGTGTGTGTGTGTGAGAGAGAGAGAGAGAGAGAGAGAGAGAGAGAGAGAGAGAGAATGCTAGTAATGCTCGGAGAAATTTAGGAGTACCTTTCTTGCACTGCCAAAGCGATATTTGAGTCGCTTGGGACTGCGCTTCACCATACACACGACAGGAGGAGGCAACCTCAAACGCCCACAAGGGAGAGATGCAGGTAGCCACTGGTCCTTACGGCATGGCAACGCGGGCATCCCATTGAGCGCAGGGCGCAAGGTTGCATGGCACGTCATAGCCAGTAGGAAATAGTGTTGCCTTACCTTAAACTCCAGTTGGAAATCCATAGTGAGAAATAGGCATAATTTAGAATATGCCAATTCCTATCCGTAGAGGGGACAAATTTTTTTTTTTTTAAGTGCTCAGTTCAGTTGAGCTTAAATTGCTTAAAACTCAGAAAATTACAAGGAGTCCTGGCATACCTTTGCACAAGGTAAACCAAGAAAACTACATCAGACAAGCCTTACATCCTTAACTTGCAAGTCTTACAATGTATTCGCCTCACCAGCATGTTTCTAGCACAACATTTGAGTTCAGGGGCTCACACTTCCCTTGAAACACTAGCACATTCCTGGACTGCCAAATGACTCTTAAAGTCGTGGCTCTTACTATGCAACTGTCAGTTAAAAGATCCAAATCATCAATGTACTTGGAGCCTAATGGTGTGGAGGCACTTTTGGACACCTTATTTTACAAACGATAGGTCTGTTGGCACTGTCGTAAGGCAGTGTCTATGGGAAGGAAACTTGCTAGCATAGCCATAGGAGCTTAGGCCAATGGGGAGTGGCCGAGAAAGGGTGTGTTTTTTGGGTGGAGGGCATGCATGGGATTTCAATTTTTGTTCGGTCCATTGGGTGTATTTTGGGTGTGCAAATTGGTAGTATGCGTGTGTGTGTGTGTGTGTGTGTACTTTTATTGTGTTGCAGGTGATAGCGAGAGGGAGGGAGGGATCATGCAACAGTTTGTGTTAAAGTAAATTTTGAACAGTTGTAATCTCTCTCTCTCTCTCTCTCTCTCTCTCTCTCTCTCTCTCTCATCCACGATGTTTGTCGTAGGGCTACAATGTCATTGACATAGAATGACAGTTAATTATAGTTGGTCAGGAGTTCACACTGGACGGACTTTTGTCTAGGTAGTGACACGTGGCAAGTATACGGGTGTGTCTAGCCGACGCGGGGCCAGACCAACATGACCACAGTTTGGAGATAGACTTAGTTGATTGGATATTTGTGAGCCGTTGGTGGCTCTTTATGGTTGTATATATCCGTAGATGTTTGGGATTATCGCTATCATCATCTTCTTCTTATAGGGTCTAACGTCTTCGTATGGAGTCTCGAGTCCATACATTGCACATATGCACCATCCTTGCACATCTAAGCCTCGACACCCCCATTGTCCCCATGAGTTCTGGGTTGGAGCTGAGTGTGCTGCCATGCCAGTGTCTGTATTGGTTTCTTTGAGTTAGGCGATGTTCACATTGTTTAGGTTTCCCTACTAAGTCTTGCTATTATTGTTTTGTTCTTCATTGTCCATGAGTTCTGGGCTGGAGCTGAGTGTGTTGCCATGCCAGTGTCTGTATTGGTTTCTTTGAGTTAGGCGATGTTCACATTGTTCGGGTTTCCCTACTGAGTCTTGCTATTGTTGTTTTGTTCTTCATTGTCTTCTGTGTTTTCATTTTGCGGAGTGAGATCTCACGCACATTGCACTGAGGAGAACCCACTATAGAGAACACGATACATTATCTCCGCTACAAGTGTTACACTATTCAGAGCTTAGATTACAATCTACAAGTGTGCGTGTGTGAGAGTCTCTCTCTCTCTCTCTCTCTCTCTCTCTCTCTCTCTCTCTCTCTCTTTTTGTGGAATGCAAAAAGCATCGTCCAAGTGCATAAGATTTATTTGAGAACGACCAATGGCTGAATAGAATCTATGGACCCCTTGATTATTTCAAGATCAGGGCTACGAGATTCCTAGTGGAAGTCACTTGTGCATGGAGGATGTATCCAAAGGCTTTGAGGAAATTAAACGTCATAGACCTACAGCACATCAAATATAACCTCTAACTTTGAAGGCTGATGGCAACGCCATAAGGATCTTTAGAAATCCTACAAGAAACACAGGGGAGGTACTCATTATGAACGAGGCCAAGCAAGGTACTGTAGGCTGGGGGAGTGCAGTGAATCCATCTTTATGTCCTTGCCTCTATACACCGAGTGTTCCATGGATGTATCCATGGATGCTCTGCAAAAAAAAATCCACATCAAAATCATTGAAGACAAAAATTCCAGGAAAACTTAGCTATAGGCTAACAGCATGTGGGCATCACAATTGTGTGTGCAAGGATGAGAATACTTACTTAGAGCTTCCACAGAGGTTATCCTCAATTTGGCAGCATTAGGATGTAGCATCTTGGCAGTCAAATCTTTCATTGAATATGATGAGATTTTGTCCCATTTATTCGAACGAAAACTCAGCTCACCCTTTTGGATAGCTTGATAGATGTGTTGCTCCGTCGCACCCCAGACGGGAGGAGAACCACTACATAACTACTTCGATGCTCCATATGTCGATTTCTACAGAATATTTGCCTTGCTGAATCTTGGGGGGCCATGTAGTAGGAGCTTCTTGCAATACCAGAAAATTTTTGTCCTGCATTGAAGAGTGGATAAAAACATGTGAGGCGCAACATGACCGAATACATGTTGAATACTTGAGCAACAATTCATGCGAGTGATCAACGTGTATGTTGCGAGCCTGCAGTTTTACCTAAAGAAAATTCGAGAAATCAGCCAGCTTGATAGGGGATGTATCAGAGTCCTCAACTAGAAGAATGTTTTTTGGCTTGATGTCGTGCTGCATGACGCCCATGCTGTGAAAATTCCAATAAGCTTTTCGTCGTTATCACAACACGCGTCTTAGAAGAGCACTTCTTCATCACAACCCTCTCATAAAGCTCACCCCCATGACATAGCTCTAAAATCAGATGAATATATGATTTGTTTCCAACAACGTCATGGAGGTGGACAATGCTGCATGTGGAGCCGCAATGAGGATTGGAAAGCAGTTTCATAATGCGAACTTCTCGCACAGCATCTTCGACGTCACCCTCCTGGCTGAGGTGGAGCCTTGGAGATGGATTTGCAAGCAAATGAGGCACCCGAAGAGCGGCAGGTGCAGCTGCGAATGATGCCCTATTGTTCGCAACCGAGCTCACCACCCACATTGTAAAAGGAACCCAGGTGCGAGCGGGTGCGGAAGGAGATGGATTTGCAAGCAAATGAGGCACTCGAAGAGCGGGAGGTGCAGCTGCGAATGATGCCCTATTGTTCGCAACCGAGCTCACCACCCACGTTGTAAAAGGAACCCAGGTGCGAGCGGGTGCGGGGAAGTCAAGATCTGGCCGCCGATGTATGAGACCCATATCACACCTATACCACTCCACTCCCATTCTACTACGTGATGGCTGCCTCTATGAGTTTGTAGGCCGGACCCTTTGCTTTAGCTTTCGTTGCATCATTTTTCTTTTCTTTAGAGGCTTCTTGCGTAGGCACATCGGGAACAGGCATTTGTTGCGGGGAAGGTGATTTAGGAGGCAGTGTGTCATTTCTGCCTCCACTCCTCATCATCCGTTCTGAAGGGCGCCCTTCATCCCCATTCTCACACCTACGTTTCTCTTCAAAAATGGCCTCATTTGGCTTGACATTTAGAATGTATGCATGCACTGAGAAAGAGTCCACAGGGTCATTCCAACTTGTTTCTAGCCGAATGCAATGTCTTGGTAGGTGGAAGCAATCCCAATGAGGTCTATGCAGTCATGGATGTGCTTTTCTCAGTTGAGTTTCGTTTTGAAGTATATAGCCTGTATTATCTAGCTACTTTGTTTGACAACCAGGGGGCCTCTATTATGCTCTCAATCACACGACAACTGGGAGAAAGAGTCTCTTTATAATCTATGCCTTTCTGTTGTGCTTAGCCTTTTGCAACACGTCGAGCCTTATAGCGATCATTTTCACCATCCAACTTGCATTTCGACTTGTAAACACACTTCATATTAATGGCCATTTTTCGAGGAGGCAAATCACATAAATTTTATGTGTCATTTTCAATAAGTGCATCATATTTTGATTACATGGCAGCCATCCAATTTTTAGATTTTTGTGCGTCATCAAAAGACAGAGGTTCCTCTACATCACATAAGCTAGAAACAGCCAAAGCATAACAATCTCATGCATAAGATGCATGGCAAGAATCTGAACGAGTACGACTAAACAAATGTGCATTCAATTTATTGTCACATAAAGTATGCACCAGCCATCTTGGCATACCTCTAGCCTTCTTATTCTCAGCCCTTTCCTCATCAAGTACATCATGTATATCTAAATCAAAAATAGGCTGATCTGTAGCATTTTTTGAAACCCCTATAGGCTGTATATTTGCCTCATTTGAATTACATTCAAATTTCCACCACTGAAAAGAGGCAACAAATTGTCATAAATGTCCTGTGAGCTTACATTATTGTCTCTAGTACATGACAACAAAGGTTGAACAGAATCTTCCACAAATACAACATCACATGAAACCAAGATACGCTTTGTTTGCAGATGGTACAACCTGTAACCTTTGCTTTCAGTAATATAACCAACAAAAATGCATTTGACAGCCTTGTCTTCCAATTTTCTTCGCTGCGTTTGTGGCACCAAAGCATAAGTCAACAACCAAAAACGCACATGTGATCAATAGATTGCTTTCTATCTTGCCATGCTTCATATGGAGTCATAAATTGCAAAGCTTTCGTAGGACACATGTTAAGTATATACGTAACACACATGATAGCCTCAAGCCAAAATACATGTGGCAAAGCTTGATTCTTGACCATACATCGTGCCATCTCCATAAGCGACTTGTTTTTCCTTTCAGCAACACCATTTTGATGAGGTGTATACGGCACTATACATTGGTGTGTTATCACATGACTAGCTAGAAATGCATTAAACTCATGAGACATACACTCCCCCCCTTGATCTGAAGGGAGGATGCCCATAGTATATTTAGAGACATTTTCAACCATAGCCAAAAATTGCTTGAAGCACATAACACTTCAGACTTAGCTTAAAGAGGATATACCCATGCATGCTTAAAGTAATCATCAATGAAAGTCACAAAGTAAAGGTAATTGCGCAAGGATGGAATTTGCATGGGCCCACAAACATTACTATGCATAAGCTGCAACTTGCATGTAGCCCTTATTGAACCATCGTTTGGAAACTTTGAACGCTGCATCTTACCCAAAATACAGCCTTCGCAAACATGCTTCACATGTGCTTCAAGAGGCGGCAAAGAAGCAACCATATCAGATTTGTGCAAATGTAGCAAACTGGTAATAGTCAGCACAATCTTTTCAGCTCCTGGACTAGATAATAGGCATTGTTGGCACAAGTGACTGAATTCCCACGAGGGACATCCTCGAGAGAGGTAAAAAAGTCACGAGATGAGAGGTAATGTGATTTGTAGCCCCATTGTCAAAGTACCACACATGAGCATCTGCAGCAACTGACATACATGCATCATGGATAGAAGGATCATAAATGAACTCTACACTAAAAGACCATTCTGCATTTGGATCAACATCACAATCTCCTTTCACAAAAGACTCTACTATAGCTGCACTTGTAGTGGAGCCATCCTCTTTCTTTTTAGCCTCTTTTGCCTTCAATTTCTAACACTGCTTGATCAAGTGATCATCAACTTTACAATAATGGTAACATATCTTCTTTTTGCCCTTTTTATCAGAATTCCCAAACGAGATGTTGCCAACAGAAGAATTGAAAACACGTGATTTTTTACTCTTCGAAGAACCATGAGAAGTGACTACATTGTTGTTATCACTGTCTTTGAGCAGCAATAAAGGCATGTTCAAATCCACGTTGTTTAGCCCTATTTTTTTTAAAGTGACTGTTGTAAAACAACAATGTGCATAATGCATCAAACTTGACAACTTCAAGATTTCCTTGGGTAATAAGTCTCCAAGTACTAGCAAAAGTCTGATAAGAATCAGGCAAAACATCAAGAACAGTCTGCACAAGGGAACTGTCAAAAATGACTTCGTCTACAAAAATAAGTTTCTCATTAATATTCTTGAAACCAGAAAGGAAAGTGTCCATTTCATCTTCCTCATGCATAATCTAACTCCAGCTCTTTACACAAAAATGCAATAACATCCCAACGAGCTTGCTCAGCCGTAGACAAAATAGCTCTAGCAGTAGCAACCCTACCGCCAAATCCTGCAACATCCGCAACATAGCATGCATCCTTAGAACCAGGACGTACATGAATGCCCTCCACAACATTCCAAACACCCTTTGACACAAGTACACATTGCATCATGCAAGCCCACATTGGGTAATTGTCCCCATCCAATTTATCCTCAGCAACAAACATCTTGAACACATCTGTGTTGTTGTCAGCCATGACGAGTGCTTGCACCTGATGTGAAAACTGCCCAAAAAGAGGAAAATCAAAGTGAGACCAACACCTGCTATGTATCACAACTTGTAGAAGACTGTAAGGGACATGTTATGCAGAAAATGGTACTGATAAAAAAATTGTATAAAATGACGAAATTGCTTGTACGATACTGCTTGTAGTGAAAACAGAGGCCAAAATGAGCCTGAATGGAAAATCTGAGCAGATTTCTCTTTTCGAGCTCACCCGAAGTATTTGTCGATCTACTGCCGCTTGCCAAAGCTCAATCAAATTTAAGAAAGTGAGCAGGCGTGTGCTGGCGATGCTGGTGACCAAGCCCGGGAAGATGCGATCTGCTCTGATACTAATTGTTGGAAATAGGGTTGCAAGAAACACACACAGCTTGGAGAATATGAAGGAAGCTCAACGCAAACAACAGAGACTATGTATTTCTCAATGTGCAATGGAAAGATAAGTTAGCCCTAGAGTGATGGCCGTATATACAATGCGTAGGGGAAAAAACCTCCTAGTGAGGGAAAAAATGGTCTGGCGGGCCTAAGTTTGTTCACACACATCACTACCATATATGTATGGTAACAAGAGGTATATGCAAAAATGGCTAGTGCAAACCTTGCGTAACGGCAAATTAGGTGCATTTTTGTCTCGTCTCAAAAAACTAGTTGGTTTCAATGCAAACTAAGTATGATGCTATTGTGAAGAATGACACATGGTCTTTATGTGGATTGCCACTAGTTTTTAAGTGGGTTTTCATGCTAAAACATAACCTTCATGGTAGTGTTGATCACTATACTGCTAGACTTGTGGCAAAATGGTACACTGAAGAGACATAAAGGCTATGTTCTTGATGAATGGTGATTTTCATAAGGAAATGCATGTATCATAGCCTCAGGATTTTATTAAAAAAGAACAAGATAACAAGGCATACGGGCTTAAGAAGACTTTGTATGATTTGAATGAGGATCCATTTTCTTGGTGTAAAAAGATTCATGTTTACTTGGTTGCATATGGTTTTCAAAATAGACCAATTTAGAACACTTTGTATGTGAAGCATGCAGATGATGTATTTCTAATAATTGTGTTATACGCAATATGTTGCTCATTGAACTACGTGAGGGACATATTACTAATTTGAATGTTGCATTAACTTGGGCTTTTGCATCATTATCTAGGCATACAATTCAAGCAACTTTGTGAAGATATTGCTTTGGGCACAACAATGAAAAGTTTGCCTCATTGCGACTTGCATAAAGACCAACCATAGTATCCCAAGCCTGTTTTGATAATTTTTGAACATGCTTGAAACTCAAACTTCATGAAGCTGGAGATTACTTTAATGTAACTCTCAATCATGAGGATTTTAGTTTTCTTGATTCATATATGCATCACGCGACCATATGTTCAATATACAATCTCACAGGTAAGCAGACTTGTGTATAGCTCAAGTTCTACACATTGGAAAGAAATTAAGCGTATTGTTCAAGCGTATCGTTCGTTAGTTGAGTGGCACTATATCTCGGGGTGTTTTATCCCAAGGGGAATCATTACCA
>NC_140938.1:144465849-144593349 GCF_014529385.1 Adiantum capillus-veneris
TATCAAATTAACCTACACAAAAGTGGGAAATTGCACTTACAATAATGTCAACAGAGGAAATGGAAGATGAAATGAGTCTGAATCAAAATATTGATGATACCAATCTCCTACAAATGCTCAATAAAAATAAGCTCAGTCTGAGAATGTGAGCCAAGAGGGTATTAGTAATGCTTCATAGGATCCAAAAACCTACTCTAATAACAATTGTTGGAAATAAAGGTGCAAGAGTACATACAAAGATGGAGAAGATGAAAGAGAGGCTCAAGAGCGCACAATAAAGGAAGTAGTATTCTTGAGTGTGCTAATACAAAGATAAGGCTATTACAAAAATAAAGGTGCATGATTACATACAAAGATGGAGAAGATGAAAGAGAGGCTCAAGAGCAAACAACAAAGGAAGTATTATTCTTGAGTGTGCTATTACAAAGATAAGGCTTGCCCTAGAGTGATGGCCATATATACAAGCTAGGGGTGAAAAACCTCCTAGCAAGGAAAAAAATGCCAGTGGTCCTAATTTTGTTTGCACACATCCGTACCATAACTGATATGGTAACACAGGTAGCCCTAGTCCCCCCTTCCCCACTTTTCTCCATATTCTCTTGATACTTTTCTCTCTTCCAAGTGCGCGCGCGCACACACACACACACGCATACATACATTCACACACACAACAGAGGTAACCGTAGTCCCCCCCTTTCTCCATAGTCTCTTGATATTTCTCTACCTCTTCCAACGCACGCGCACACACACACACACACACACACGTGCGCACACGTGTACATACACACAAGCTGACTTAATTTATGCAAATCGACCTCTCCTCAGGGTTGGGGTATGGCGCCACACACACACACACACACACACACACACACACACACACACACACACACACACACACACACACACACACACACACACACACACACGCGCGCGCGCGCGCGCGCACACCCCTCCCCGACAAATCCTTCAAATTCCAATCAAAAAATTGTAAGGGTTTCATTTATCCGAAATGTATATATGTACTCTCTCACACACACAAGCCGACATATGTTGGTGTTACACTGTCACATGTGGTCACGGGAACATGCATAGGGGTTGAAGGTCGGAGTATACCTAAACATAGGTCAATCCTAACGAGCTTTCATAAAATTCATTCCCCTTTGCTGAGTTGCCCTCTTGCATCTTACTTAACTCACAAGTTGTATTTTCCTCTTCTCAGTCGCTTGCTCGTTGTTTGCATTATCTCTCTATATATGCTCGCAGCATGAGAGATTCCTCACAAGAACTCCCTACTCGCAAGCCAAGGATTTCTCATACTCGCACTCTCTTGGTGCATTCTCTACATGCTCAAGAGTTGTTACTCAACACACACACACACATGCACGGGTTCCCCTTGATGCTTATCCCTGCTTGACAACCCCTCATACTCAACGTTTTGGCAGGCCCAATGGCATTCATCATAGGATACTATATTCGACACACACACACACACATCGCGTGCGCGCGCACACACACACACACACACATCGTAGGATACTATATTCAACGTGCACACACACACACACACACACACACACACACACACTCTACTAGGGATAGCGTGTTAATATCCTTGTGGTAATTTTAATTGGGGGACTATTTGGTCTAGGGAGCCTTGGGTGAATAATTGGAGTACACTCAGTAGGTGATATTTTAATAGGTGCCTTAAATAAAAACCCTAACCATTGGTTGCTAACTAAAGAGCTATGAAGAAAGTTGGGCGGCCGCACTCTGTCATTTTTGCCCTCTTATGTGTTAAACCACAATGGCCTATTGCAGTCTGTGACACTACGCTATCTAAATGCCTTCTTCTTTCCCCTTCTCTCTTTATCTCTCTATTTCTCCCTTCCCCCGTTCTCTGTACGAGATGAGGATGCTGTAGAAACTGGGCCCGCCTCACTACTAAGAAAGAATGTGGCACTTAATAATGGGGCATTGCTGTGTCATCTTCATCATCTTCCTCTTGAAGCTGGCATGCCACACTTCTGGAAAAGGGAAAGGGCCTTTGGCTTCCAACACTATAAAGGTGAGCATTTTTTGCTCACTTCTTTGTGTGTCTCTAGTGAGCGAGTGAGTACTTGTGTGCTTTGAGTTTGTGAGGGTTTACACCCGCAAGGGTGTTGGGTTTAGTAATCGGCTATATGGCTAAAGGTAAGGATAAGCAAGCTATCGTAGAGTTGGATGCTCCAAATCCATCGCAGGTAAGTTATGGACTATTGTCCGAATGGTGTGGTGTGATTCACTTGATATTATGGTACTATTTCTCATATCTGTACTATAATGTGACTCCTACTAAGCCTTTTTATGGCTATGGCATGGTTGGTTTATTCCCCTTAAGGAAATGCTTTCCTTTTATTGATAAATCATAAAGAAGTGCAACAATATGTGCATCCTTGGTTTGTGATCGCCTTTCAAAATGTAGGGGTTTTTTCTGTTGATGCATAAATGTGGTCCTGTCATTGGCTTGGGTTGTTTTAACATGGAAGAAGAGTAGCCTCCTGCAATACTGGATGAATGGAGCCTTAAAAGTCTTAAAGGTCGTCTTATAACTTGGTGAAGGTCCGTATATGGTAAAGTTGACCTACCTGTTGGGTATAAAACAACGGCCTAGCATTGGTACGAACCGGTCATAAGGGTATTTTTTAATAAAAAAATCATTGAATAAAGGTATCCTCTTGCAATATTGGTTGATTGTTACCTTGAACCTTTTTTTAGGTTAAAATATGTTGATCAAAGTCCTTCTTCTTATTTGAAGAAAGAACCTATATGATAGGGTGAATGATAGGGTTAAACTACTGATGGGTAAAAATCGTGACCTAGTAAATTTGTTTGATTATAATAAATTGCCGCAGCAGGTATTCTTCTATTGGGTGATTCTGGGTTGATACAGAGCTTACTACTCGTGCTCAATTCTGGTCTATACCATCTGATTATTATGTTCCCCTGGAAAATTTGCTCACTCACTTAGCTGTACATGATGTGAGCATATGGGTCTGGTGCTAGGCCTTCTGGTCTTGCTCAATCAACGACTATGCCGTCTGAGTATTGGGAGTCCTTGAAAATATGTGCTACTTTATCGTACATAGCTTATGCTACTAGGTTGGTACTGAGCTTACTATTCTTGCTCAAGTAAGGTTGGGGCAGGCTTAGTTTTGTGATTCCTACTCAATGTGGATGTACATAGTTTAAATTTTTGGTTGGGGGACATGGCTATATTGATTATGGCCGAGCATAGTTGAGAGTATGGATGTATAAAGTTGTTGACTATGGTAGATATGGCTGCAAATTAGCCGCTCATGAAACTATAAGTGGTCGATTGTTACATTGATGGTATGGGCCATGGTGGCTTCTTTTTCCTAGTGTTTGGAAGAAATACGGTACCACAAAATATCCCTTATATGTTGGATAGGTGAGTAGCACTTATACTTACTACCTTACATGTGGTTTTTTCTAGGAAGGAGTAGAACTTACTTACTGACAACCTTTTATGTTACAGGTGACTCCAAAGTATAGATTGACTGCACGTATGAGCACCGTCTCATTGACCCTGAAAAAATATCGATAATTAATGCCAAACTCTGTAAAGTCAAGAAACAGGCATATGTGGCCCACTTCGAGGCTGAATTGCCCCATAAAACTCGTCTCCGGCCTTATCTCGTGAGAGCTTGCAAGCAAAAGGAGCTCAAAAGGGTTTTTTTTCCTGTAAATGAAACCATATCTAAATTATTGAATAGCTTCAACTTTCTTATTTCATATTATCTTTGAAAGCAATTTAGTTGGGTGACATCTATAACATGTGGGATACCCATGCATCACCTGCATACATTGCCAATGCTAATTGAAAGTTGTGTTGTTTCCATGGGTGCAGGTGAGGTTTACCTTCTCAACTATGGTTTTCAAAGTTCCTTGGATTGAAGATGGTGGATTTATATATCTTCAGGCTCTTAACTCTCTTGTACTTATGTATAAAGTTCGTTTTGTACTATGAATGGGAATTATATGTACCACCTTTTCATTGACATAGTTTCTAGAGTCTTTTGTGATTTGAAAGAATTCTTTGGTGTTTATGTTATATTGTTACTGGAACACACACACACACACACACACACACACACACACACACAAGGAGCATGCATTGATGGTGCAATTACAACATTTCCAAATTCATTAGCAACATGTATGGAGGTCCCTCACATTAAAAGCTACAACAACCTTTACATCTAGTATAGACTGGCTACCAGACTAACAAGCAGGTAGGAGTGCATGCACCTACTTAGAAGATGATTGTGGCATGCTTATCTGATAATGCTGCATGATAACTTGGTGGATTTGGATGTTTTTCATAAATGAGGAACCCTTAGTAATGATCAACCTAGTTGTGACATTAGTTATAATGAAAGACTAGATAATTGATTGATTGTTTATTGAAAACTATACCCTTAGAATCACATTTTCAAGTCACAATTCCCCCCCCAAATTGTATGCAACTAATACCTCTAAAAAATGAGAGTGAAGACCGCAAATTTGCACTACTAGGAACAGAGACAACACTCTTGCTATGCCTCATATATCTAGGGGAAAGGCCAAACACATGCACGATGCCCTTGTCAATTGAAACAACAAGCCAATGAGCCATGGTTGAAAATGCAAGGCTGCATATTTCTTCTCTCTTAGCACCTTATCGAAGTTGAAATTGAAAGGATATAAAGTGACTTTAGTAAAGCGCATGTCCTTATCAAAGGTTGATGCTAGAAGACCACAATTGGAAAAGACAATAACCTTTGAAATTATAGCTAAAATATTTGTAGTCGCCCTTGGAATGCTTACTTTAATATAGGGTACCAGATGAGTAGTGAAATGAAGATTAATTGATCTCTCATATAAATATAATGTCATCAAATGGAACTTGATTATGTTTTTTATTAGTAAATCAAGCAAGATGTTGGAAAACAATTTCTAGGACTACTGTATGTGGTTTTTTTCAAAAGCATTAAAGCATTGTGAAGCAATAGCACCATTTGTTGGTATACTTGTCAAATTTTGAACCTTTTTGACTGATTGTGAACCAGTTTCTACCTAGAACCAAAGCCACTCAGTGGTAGCACAAGCGCAATAGAGCAAGTCTTACAGCTCTATGGCTATAATAAAAAGAAGATTTTGTAAGCTGATTTAGAAGGCCGTAGGTATCATATGGCCAATAACAGTAGCACAAGAGCCTAGATCCTATTGATTAGAGTAAATCCAAATCTAGAAAACTTTTAGATGTTCATAGATTTTAGTGGAGCCAGGTATTGCAAGCTCAAAGATGAGGTGCACATATAATTTCAAAAAATTGACCTAAGTGGTTATTTAGACATTTGCATAAGCCAAAAAACCATACACTTGATACATATGCAATTAGGATCATTGTACATGGACTATAGTGGTTGAGTCTACAGTTGAGAGCCACAATTGGAAAATCCAACCAAATAATCAATAGAAGCCAGTCTTATTAGAGAACCAGGTCAAAGGTAGTATAAAGGTCAAGACGAAGCAATCTTCAACCTAATACTAAGTGTTCTAAATTGGCCAACACAGAAGTTGAAAATTCTCAGCAAGAGCTTGAAATGGATGAACCAATTGAAGTGCCACTTGTAATGGTGTACTATTTAAATTGTGGAAGAAAAGTTGGAAATTTTCCAGAGGATATTTCCAGGAACCTAAACAATACAGACACAACAACTGCAAAGCAAAGTATAGAGCAAACTGAAAATGCAAATTTCAATGTAAATGCATCTAGCTCGTCATTTTTAACGCATTTAAACACTCCCGCATTACCAATAGAAGCACTTGTAAAAACACAGAAAATTTAAATTTTGCATGAAGATGCAAAGACATGTGAAAAGCTTAAATTGGAACCTCTAAACAACAATTTCATGTGTGAATTTAGTTAGCATATCCATTTATCACTAGAGGAAAAAAAGAGTGCTACATAGTGTGCAATCATTTATGAGTCTGAGGGACACATTGAAGCAAATGATATTGGCATTGTAATTCCTATGCACACTATGTAGACAAAGAAGGGAAACTCTACAAGAAGAGTCGGTTAGCTACATAACAGCTCATATAATTATGCCCAATGATAGATTAGGAAGATTGGTGTATTTCAAAGGAAAGAATCTATTATAGCCCATCCTCACTAGAGTTGAATGACATAACCCGAGTGAAACTAGAAATGTGTCTAAAGCCAAACCCTCACCCATAGGAAGGCTTCAACGTTGTGACCAAACGAGCACATAATATGGTCAAAATGCATGTAGATATAGACAAGAGTCTAAGGTCTATGATGTTTTGGGTCCTGAAACCATAGAAGCTCATGTCATAGGAGACCCACATGATAGACAATATCAAGGTGAAGATAATGCAATTTACAGCTTGACTTGGGGAGACATTTGTCATGTTTCACGGAGGTACATAGGACACTATGCAAAGGTTTACAGATTCCAAACATCAACAAGGCCACCCAGTATTCCTTCACAACCCCAAAAGGTGAGATCAAACCAGAGCCATATAGTCTTGAGCCCAACTCATGGAGAAAGCACTAGTGATCACCCTAAGAAGGGGGGAGATACAAACCCATCAAGCTCAACACTTCTACAAGGAACCACAACATCATTAAGAGACCCTAGAAATTTTAGTCAGAACCCCTTCAAAGAAAAATCCATTTAAGGATCATATGGTTGTTGGAAGCTATCACTTGACCCAGGTTCCATTAGAATTTGCTGACAATTGGCTATATGAAGATCCTCAAGGACAAAAGTTTTAGTTGACTTCCATAAGTCAAAGTGAAAAACCAACAAATCCCATAGTGTTCAAGCAATTGCATGTAACCAAGCTCACATATGCATATCGAGATGTAGATGGCAATGAATACCAGCATTTTTTTGGTCACTCATTATCAAATAAGTCAACAAATGGAAGTCTTAATAGAAAACAAATGAGTCAACAAATGGAAGTTCTAATGGAACAAAAAGTCTCAAATCACCTTTCATAGAGACCCATCTAGATTAGGATGAGACTATGAAAGAAATGGGACAAAAATATCTAAAAGAACCAATGAGGATAGCTATAGTCCTCAACTGTGCAAATGGAGCAAGTGTCAGATGCAATGCTCTCTTGGAGAAAGACGCACAATGCAATATGACTTCAGAGAACATCCAAAGGATCCTCATGATTACTCCATGCAAACAAGATAGCAAAGCAATGCTAGGTATGGATGCAAGTCAAGGAAAAATGGTTGCTACCTTAAGCATCCAAAAGCATGAAGAGAAGGTAAAGTTTCAAGTAAAAGAAATGATTGTAGATGTCATCCTTGGACATTAGTGGTTAGACCAACACAAATCATACGAAGAAGATATAGTGATATTACTCTCCTTTCCAAGTGGTAGTAAGCAACAATTACATGTATCGCTAATGTTGGATTTAGACTTCCAAGTGTCACAAGAATCAATGACACATTTTATAGACAAAGGTAAAGCTAAAGTGGACCTTCTACTCACTAGCACAGAAGATGTGACATCATATGCCTTTACATCAAAGAACCCTCATGGATCGGCTCCTTCAAGCAAGTCAAGCTTTAGAAACTCCCAGTCATTTGCTGACCCAAACAAAACATCCGAAGGAACCACCCAGAAAAGCAAAGGTATATCAACTCATTGAATTAAAAGAAACTCAAGCAAGTGTGTTTCAAGCAGCCTAGTAAAAGCCATTGATTCAATATGGATTAAAGATGGAAGATCAGCACTGAAAGACAAACACATGGGATGGATAGCATCATAATTCCGTTTATAAGAACAAGAGTACTACAGTTGTATAGATAGATAAGGGTACCAAAACCAAATATACGGCACAAGAAGTGCAATCAAGGCCCTTCCAGAGTAGAAGGCCAATTAGATATCAACATCGACAACATTCTTGGATACCTAAGAAGAGAAAATACAAAAGGACAACACCAAGTGCTACTAGTCTACCACAACCCACAAGACAAAACAAAGTAGACATGGACTTCAAAGAATCTTCTTCTTGGACAAAGGTTCTACAAAGGCTATACAAAGATTTGGCCACCAGTCACCCAAACGAACTACAATGGCAACAGAACTACATGAAGATCTTGAGAGTTCAACAAGACCTCATGCCAGACAAAGTCATCAAAGAAGCTACACAGGTAACGATAGGATTTGGATACCTAAGTCTTCTAATGCTCCTAGTTAAAAGTCAAATGTTGACAGTCAACAAAGGCCTACAACAACATCAAAGGCTCCTTTCACCAGGCCTAGTTGAAGAATCAAACGGACAATGGAGTCTTCACAATCAAAGAAGGACAACCAATTCTACATGGATGCAGATTTCAACCTGATAAAATAGGTATGGCAAAAGAAAGCTTTAATGCCAACTCGATCCTTCAATAATACACTCTTTGAGGATTCAAGCTTACTTTACCTGAAGAAATGTTTGTAGTAAGAAAAAGAATGTAAAGATTCAAGTCACCAGGGTACAACAAACACTTTTTGGCATAGTCAGAGTTGGGCTGCTGAGGCACAAAATGAGAAAAGCATTAGTCCTAAGAGTCACAATTATTAGGCTTATTCTCAAGCTGGAAGAGTTGAGAATATCTAAGTTGTGTCGCTCATGTTGGATGAAATGAGCATAAGAGTTGAAGTCTATTAACTTTTAATCATGGTGGAGTGACGCTAAGTCCAACACTCTCACACGTTGCACAATAAGATGAGACCACATATCCTCGACAACAAAAACCCTTCTTAGAGGGATGCCAACTTGTAAATCTATGACATATTCTTTTATCGCTACCCTTTTTTTTGAAGAACTCCATAAAAATCTTTCTTGCACATCATATTGTTTTACATGCATTTTTGTGTATGCATATAGGATGTCCCATCATTGGACATAAGCATTAGAAAATATTTTTTCTTCCACCTATGCACCTTAAGTTAACTACAAGAAGCAAACCAACTTCCCAAGTTGCTACCTCATATTTGCTACCCTTTTATTTCTATATACATCAACAAATAATTCCTTAAGTACTTTATTACTATTTTCCATGCTAATAAGTACGCCAATAATTTGCGTGTCCCAAAGGCACTTTTTTTCCATTGGGTTTTTTTTCTTTGGTCATCCAAGTATTAGACCCTAATTTAGAACCTCACCATCCTACTTCTCTTCCACCTATGCACCTTGAGTTAACTACAACAAGCAAACCAACTTTCCATATTGCTACCTCATATTTGCTACCCTTTTATTTCTATATCCATCAACAAATAATTCCTTAAGTACTTTATTAATATTTTCCTGCTAATAAGTACTCCAATAACGTGCATGTCCCGAAGGCACTTTATTCCACTAGGTTTTTTTTCTAATTTGGTCATCCATATATTAGACCTTAATTTAGAACCTCACCATCCTACTTCTCTTGTACATACTCTTTATAAATAAATAGAAAACCTCGCCTCTACAATGGAAAATGAAACAACATCTCTCACATCAAAGATAAATTTGTACATTCAAGATGCTACAACGGAAAGAACCTCATCAATAAATTCAACAACCAATGCAGACAATACAACCCATTGACAACCAATCAACAACCTTCCAGCCTCCACAAACACTTCTCAATAGTGCATGAGCATGAGTAGTAAAATCAGAAGGGGAGAATGTTAATTGAGTAGACATTAGTTAACAAGAGTTGCTAAAGGCCCAAGCCTTACTAATACATATCAAGGAGTATTACAAAAAAATAGTAAAGATTGCAAGTACAGATTTTTCACATTTTTCCAATAGATTGTAATTTCTCGATTTATTTCAAGCCATTTTAATAATTGCTCGAGGGGTTCACCTCTTAAACATGTAAGTTACCACATGGGTTCAAATGAAAGGGTTTTATAATTGCCAATTTTTTTTAATAGAATTATATTAACAGAAGGGGGTTTTTAATGGATTTGTTATAATATACATGTGGTAGGATGTGTGTGAACACACTAGAACTGTCGAGGCATTTTTTCCCTCTTTACGAGGTTTTTCCCCCCGTGCATTGTATATACGCCCATCACTCTAGGGCTATCTATCTTTCCATTGCACACTAAGTAACACACTCTCTATTGTGTGTCTTGAGCTTCCTTCGTCTTCTCCAAGCTGTGTGCGTTTCCTTGCAACCCTAATTCCAACACTTGGTATTAGAGCAGGTTGCGTCCTCTCGGGCTCAGCCAGCTGCTCCAACACACGCTACTCACTTTCTCCAATTTCACTGAGGTTTGGCGAGCATTTGTAAGTCGACAAAATTTTTGGGTCTGCTCAGATGTCTAATTCGGGCTCATTTCGGCCTTCGTTTTTCCACTACAGGTAGTACTGCACAGGCTCTTTTGTCATTTTGTGTAGAATTTTTGTCAGCACCATTTTCTACATAACAGGTGCCTTACAGTCTTCTACGGCTTGTGCTATATAGCACGTGTTGTTTCCGCTTCGTTTCTCCTCTTTTCGGGCAGTTTTCACATCAGGTGCAACATTTACTATGGCTGGCAACAATACAGATGTGTTCAAGATGTTTGCTGCTGCTGCTGCTGCTGCTGAGGACAGGTTGGATGGGGACAATTACCCTATGTGGGCTTATATGATGCAACACGTTCTTGTGTCAAAGGACGTATGGAATATTGTGCAAGGCATTGATGTACGTCCTGGTTCTGAGGATGTAGGCGATGTTGAGGATGTTGCAGGTCTTGCTTCAAGAATTGCTGCTATTAGAGTTGTTTTGCCTACGGTAGAACAATCTTGCTGGGATGTAAAGGATGCGTAGGCTCATGCATTGATTGCATTGTCTGTGAAGTGCACCATTGTTTCTCACATTCGTTCAACAAAATTTGCAAAACAGGCTTGGGATATTTTGGATGGTCTTTATGCAAGTCACAATGAGGCTAAAATTGCTTTGCTGTGTAAAGAGATAGAGTTGAAGATTATGCATGAGGAATATGATATGGAAACTTTCCTTGCTGGTGTCAAGGATATCAATGAGAAACTTATTTCTGCAGGTGAAGTCATTTCAGACAGTTCCCTTGTGCAGACTGTTCTTGATGCCTTACCAGATTCTTACCAGACTATTGCTAGTACTTGGAGACTTATGACCCAAGGAAATCCTGAAGTTGTCAAGTTTGATGCATTATGCACATTGCTGTTGCAAGATTCACTTTCCAAAAAAAACAGGACTAGACAACGTGCAATTGAATAGGCTTTTATTGCTTCTCAAAGAAAGGGTGATAACTGCAATGCAGCCACTTCTTATGGTTCTACTGTGAGTGGCAAAACTTCTGTTCCCATTGCTTCTGCTGGCAGCACTTCGTTTGGCAATTCTGGTGATAAGGGCAAAAAGAAGATGTGTTGCCATTATTTAAAGCTAATACTTGATCAAGCAGTGTCCTAAGTTGAAGGCAAAAGAGGCTAAGAAGAAAGAGGATGGTTCCACCGGTAATGCTGGTTCCACAACAAATGCAGCCATTGCTGAGTCTTCTGTCAAAGGAGACTGTGTTGTTGATATTGATGCAGAATGGGCTTTTAGTGCAGAGTGCACTTACAATCTTGCTGTTCATGATGCATGCATGTCAGTTGCTGCAGATTCACATGTGTGGTATTTCAACTGAGGTGCTACAAAGCACATTACCTCACATTGTGAATTGTTCACCTCTCTCGAGTCCGTCCCTCATGGGAATTCAGTCACTTGTGCCAACAATGCCTCTTATTTGATTCAAGGAGTTGGAAAGATTGTGCTTTTACTGTTGCAAATGGCAGTTCTTTCACACTTGTTGATGCACTTTATGTACCTGGGATCAAGCAGAATCTTTTGTCTGTATCTGCACTTGCTAGACTTTGACTTGTAGTCAAATTTGTGGATGACAGATGTACAGTTCATGATCTCAGTTTTGATGATGAAATTGTTGCATCTGGGCTTTTGTGCCATGGGCTGTATAAGCTCACTTTGTATGACAAGTGTGGACAAAATTTTGCAAATGCAGTTGCTGATTCAAGGGCTATTTCAAATGCAAAACTTTGGCATGCACGTTTTGGTCATCTGAATTTTGCCAGTTTGCTGCGTTTGCAGAAATCTGTTATGGTTGCTTCTTTGCCGCCTCTTGAAGCACCTGTCAAACATGTTTGTGAAGGCTTTATTCTGGGTAAAATGCAACGTTCTAAGTTTCCAAAGGATGGTTCAGTTAGGGCCACATGCAGGTTGCAGCTTGTGCATAGTGATGTTTGTGGGCCCATGCAAACTTCGTCCTTTGGCAATTACCTGTACTTCGTGACTTTCATTGATGATTACTCCAGGCATGCATGGGTATTTCCACTTAAAGCAAAGTCCGAAGTTTTTATGTGCTTCAAACAATTTCTGGCTATGGCTGAAAATGTCTCGAAATGGACTATGGGTACCCTCCGTTACGATCGAGGGGGGGAGTATATGTCTCGTGAATTTAATGCATTTCTGGCTAGTCGTGGGATAAAACACCAATGTAAAGTGCCTTATACACCTTAGCAAAATGGTGTTGCTGAGAGGAAAAACAGGTCACTTACAAAAATGGCACGATGTATGGTCAAAAGTCAAGCTTTGCCGCATTCTTTTTGGCTTGAGGCCATCATGTGTGCCACTTATGTACTAAAAATGTGTCCTATGAAAGCTTTGCAGTCTATTACTCCATATGAAGCATGACATGATAGAAAGAATTCTATTGAGCACATGCGTGTTTTTGGCTGTTTGGCATATGCTTTGGTGCCACAAACACAACGCGAAAAATTGGATGATAAGACTGTGAAATGTATTTTTGTTGGTTATAGTGCTGAAAGCAAAGGTTACAGGTTGTATCATCCGTAAACAAAGTGTATTCTAGTTTCACGGGATATAGTGTTTGTGGAAGATTCTGTTCAAGCCTTGATGTCATGTACTAGAGACAGTAATGTAAGCTCACAAGACATTTATGACACTTTGTTGCCTCTTTTTAGTGGTGGAAGTTTGAATGTAGATTCCAATGAGGCAAATGTACAACCTATGGGGTTTTCTGAAAATGTTACAGATCAGTCTATTACTGATGCAGATGTACACGATGTACTTGATGAGGAAAGGGCTGAAAATGAACAGGCTAGAGGTATGCCAAATTGGTTGGTGCACACTTTGCGTGACCGTAAATTGGATGCACCTTTGTCTAGTTATACTCGTTCAAGCTCTCACCATGCATCTTATGCATCAGATTGTTATGCTTTGGCTGTGTCTATCCTACATGATGTTGGGAACCTCTGTCTTTTGATGAAGCACAAAATTCAAAAAATTGGATGGCTGCCATGGAATCAGAATATGATGCACTTATAGAAAATGACACATGGACTTTATGTGATTTTCCTCCTGGCAAAAAGGCCATTGGTACAAAGTGGGTTTACAAGTTAAAATGCAAGCCAGATGGTGAGGTTGATTTCCATAAGGCTCGACTTGTCGCAAAAGGCTATGCGCAGCAGACAGGCATAGATTATGAAGAGACTTTTGCTCTTACTTGAGACTACGGTTGATTTTCTATGTGCATTGGTAGCTCATTTTGGCTACATCAATTAGACATTGTTACTGGTTTCTTGAATGGTGACATATTTGAGGAAGTTTATGTAACGCAACCTCGTAGTTTTGTCAAGAAAGGACAAGAGGACAAAGCGTGTAGATGTAAGAAGGCTTTGTATGGGTTGAAGCAATATCCTCATGCTAATCTCACAGGTCAACAGATTTATGCATAGCCCACGGTCTAAGCATTGACATGATGTCAAGAGGATTTTGAGCTACCTTAGTGGCACTTTACATCTTGGCTTGTTTTATCCCAAGGGGGGATCATTGCCACCGGACTTACATGCTTTTTCGGACTCAGATTGGGCTAGTTGTTTTGACACGCGAGTGTCCACAAGTTGTTTTTGTTTCATGCTTGGCAGTTCATGTATATCATGGTTGAGCAAGAATCAACCTAATGTGACCACTTCAAGTTGTGAGGTTGAGTACAGGGCAGTCTTCACAGCTACGGTTGAGTGTGTATGGCTCAGACGCCTTATGTCTAATTTGGGTGTTGGACAGGACACTGCCAACACTATATTCACTAACAATCAGAGTGCATTGGCAGTTGCGAGGAACCCATTTTTTCATGCTCGCACAAAGCACATTGAGGTGCATTACCACTATGCCAGGGAGAGGCTCTCTGCAGGAGAGATCAGCTTGTCTTATGTGCCAACACAGGACAACCTTGTAGATCTTTTCACAAAGGCATAGTCTCGTGAGAAGCTCGAAGCTTTCCGCAAAGATTTGGGCTTACTCCCCTTTGAGGACTGATCATGTCCTCAGGGCATGGAACTTCCCTTTATCATGTGCCAACTCTCGTTCACAGCATCACTCCAGGGGGGATTTGTTACCATATACATGTGGTAGTGATGTATGTGAACACACTAGGACCGCCGGGGAATTTTTTCCCTCTTTAGGAGGTTTTTCCCCCCGTGGATTGTATATACGCCCATCACTCTAGGGCTATCTATCTTTCCATTGCACACTAAGTAACACACTCTCTATTATGTGCCTTGAGCTTTCTTCGTCTTCTCCAAGCTGTGTGCGTTTCCTTGCAACCCTAATTCCAACAGGATTTTAGAAAAAAAACCATAATTTTCTAAAATAAAGGGGTCATTTTATTACCTTAAGCATGTAAGTTAATACCCTTTGAATGCATGTTATATAAATAGTCTCTTAAAGGTGCACCCCCAAAGAATAATTATAAGGTGTCATGGGCTCAATGAGAGTTCCAACCTATAAAGAATAGCTTACTTAGTATGCCTAGGTTGTAGATGCAGTAAGTTTGGAGCCCTAAAGGCCTTGAACACCCAAAAGATGCACATTTTAACCCTAGGTATATAAGGTAGTGTGTAGATGAAATTTGGGTTCTCAGCCTCATTTATTGAAACCACTCTTAGTGAGAGCTCATGAGGTGTGTGGCTATGGATTCCTTGAGCTTCTCCTTTATCATGTGACTTGATTAACACTAATTAAAGTTTAATTCTCTTTCACTATGCCTCTTTCATTCTCTCTTATGATTGTCTATGATTCTTGATTAGCTTCATCTTAACTCATTGGTAGTTAATCTCACTCTAATCTTGTGTGATTTCCCTCTATTATTTGTGTGTGTATGTAGTTTGATTGAATGTGGATGCTCAATATATCTATGTGATTAGTGTGCTGCATGATGGGATTAGTAATGTGTGTGTCGTTGCAATCGTTAGTGTGTGTGATTGGGTTGATTTGAGGTAAAGAGAAGTGGATGTGGAGATTGCCAATTGTTGTGGCTTAGCTCCTCCATAGGCCAAGAAGTTCACCTTGTAGAGTCATTGTTTGTGTTTCCAGGATTGACTCACTAAACGTGTGAGTGTTTCCATGCCCTAGTCAGGTAGCTCATCACTCCAATTGACATTTATTGTTGATCATTGGAGCTATGCTACGATGGTACCCCCAAAAAGTGTAAGTGGTGACAACTTGCAACAATGTCAACAAGACAAGGAACCACAACCTATACCTCAGAGATCTACAAGATCTAGTAGACCTCTAAAGAGAGTCATTCAGTCCTTCAACCATCTCTTGGTCAAAGGTTTTGGAGAGCTAGAGTCATACAAAGAAGCCATACAACATAAATATAAAGAGGAATGGACGGAGAGCTAGAGTCATACAAAGAAGCCATACAACATAAATATAAAAATGAATGGACGAAGAGCACGTAAGTATAGATGGAATCATTGCATTGAAATCAAACCTGGGGATTGATCGATTTGCTTAAAGATAAATGGGCACTACAAAATAAATGGGTGTACAAATTGAAGGAGGAAGAATGGGGACATAAGAGATACAAGTCTAGGCTTGTGGTAAAGGGGTTTTCTTAAAAGATTTATTTAAGTTTTTACTATAATCTACAGGCACTATGAGCTTGAGCTCACTAGGTCTCTCTTCTATTTTCACATAGTAGCGATTCATACCATCTTTGTAGGATTTTCACCCTCTTCATTTTTGAACTGGTAGTGCAGTTGAAAAAGTTTCATGTTTGGTGTTGTTTGAGGATGGTCTTGCTAACATATTTCTTTGAAAGTACTGTATTTTTCTTGATGCTTTGCAAGCACCGTTCCATCATCCATTTTACTTTCAATTTTGTACTATTTGTTCAGTTTTGTTTCAAGGATTCATTTTTTAGCACTTAGGGTTAGGTTAGGTAACAACCAAAACCATCGAATAGGGTTGAAAAGTCAGGGCAAAAACCTAAGAAAACCATATTTAGAAAAAAGCTAATCTAAACCCAAAAATAAGTACAAAAAGTGGATAACCAAACCAAAAAGAGTCAATCTGGAAAGTCTCAATCCATTGGTACAGGAACATGCATCATGATCCATGCCCCTCTCCTGTGAGATTGATTGAGCAAAAACTGATACCATTGGGTCTAGTGTGGTTCCTAATCACTGAATACACACTTTCGGTGGGAAATTGACACAAAAAACTCACTCAAATCAAGAAAGTGGACACAAGACACAAAAACCTTAGAAATTAACAAAATTTGGGGCTTTTTAACTTTTTGAGATCCAAATCCAAAAAGGAGTGGAAAATTGATCTCTACAGGGCCTAAACATTTTGCTAACCAAATTTCATACTTAGATGTGGTCACTGGATAGTTGATAGCATTTGGAGCGACTTTTGCAAAGGGCACCATAGCAAAAATTACAAAAAGGTTGATTGAATCATAAATAAAATAGTTGCTAGTCAAAAACCACAGAACAAACACAAAACGTACTTTTGGTTAACAAAAAGTTTTCCAAATCCAAAAATAAGTGGTGGAGTAGTCTCCTTACACTACAAGTAATCATCAAGCCAAATTTGGGGTCCAAATCTGATGGAACATGGATCGCGATCCATGCACCTTTTCTAATTTCTTGGATAGAGACCGTACAGACTTGTAGCAAAGACCAATACAAACCAAATATCTAAAAGCAAGAATGCCAAAAAACTTCAAGAAGTGGGTCAAAAGAGGGAAAAGGTACTTCAAGTCCAAAAACAACCAAGCAGATCACCTAGGGTTTGGCTTTTAGATGACCTAAATTGATCCCGTGAGTTTTTACGAGGATACCAATATTGGAGCAGGACTATCACAAACAACACCAAACATGAAGGCAATACCAATTTGAAAATGAGCAGGGTGCTAAAATCTACAAAGATGGTATGGATCGCTACTATGTGAAAATAGAAGAGAGACCTAGTGAGCTCATGTTCATAGTGCCTGTAGATTATAGTAAGACCTAGTGAGCTCAAACTCAAGTGCCTGTTGATTATAGTAAGACCTAGTGAGCTCAAGCTCATAGTGCCTTTAGATTATAGTAAGACCTAGTGAGCTCAAGCTCATAGTGCTTGTTGATTTTTCTCTTGTTGTAAAAATGAACTTGTTTTGAATCTTGTGTCTACTCAAGACTTGAATCTTGAGCAAATGGATGTAAAAACGGTATTTTCTCATGGAAACTTTGGATGTAAACACGGGGTTTTCTAGCATTTCCAGCAAGTTTCCTCATGAAAACTTGGACGAGGCGATTTACATGCTTCAACCAAAGGGGTATGAACAAAAAGGTAAGGAGAAAATGGTATTCAAATTGAGAAAGAGCTTGTATAGTCTAAAGCAAGCATCAAGACAATGTATTTGAAATTTGATTGGTGGATACTAGATCATGGATTCAAATGATCCAACTTAGATCACCGTGTATACATGAAGAATTTGGGGAATGGAAAATATATCTTTCTAATGTTGTATGGTGATGACATGCTAATTGCAAGTACTAACATGCAAGATATAGGAGATCTAAAAGAAAAATTGCCTAAATCTTTTTCAATGAAATATTTAAGTGTTTCAAAATAGATACTTGATATAAAAATATCAAGGGAAAGGTTGAAGAAGAAATTAAAACTACCTCAAGAGGATTATATCAAGAAGGTACTAGAAAGGTTTGTATGCAAAATGAAAAACTAGTTTCTACACCTTTGACTAGTCACTTTAAACTAAACAAGCATGTTTGTTCTAAGACGCAAGAGGAGATGGTTTATATGTCTGAAGTTCCATATGCTACAATAGTAGGTATGCTATGGTATGGACAAGGCCAGACAATGCATATGCAATGGGAGTTGTATGTAGATTCTTGGAGAATTTAGGTAAAAAAAATTGGCAAGCTGTGAAATGGATACTAAGGTAACTAAAGAGACAACCACAAATGCTTTATGTTTGAAAGTCACTCTCATTTTTTTGCAAGGAGATGCTGATGTAGATAAAGCAGGTGACAAAGATTTTCATAGAAGCACTACTGGCTATGTATTCAGCATTGGCGGCACAACAATAAGTTGGGATTCAAAGTTGCAAAAAGTGGTCTCACTATCCACCACAAAAACAGAATATGTAGCTCTTACAAAGGCTAGAAAATAGCTTGTATGGCCTCACAGATTTTTGGAGGAGCTTGAATACAAGAAAGACAATTTTATCTTATACATTGACCATCAAAGTGCCATTAACCTTGCAAATAATTCAACCTTTCACTCAAGGTTAAATCATATAAAAGCGAGGTATCACTTTATACATACTCTTTTGGAAGAGGGATAAATACAGCTTGGAAAGGTAAACACAAGCCAGGATCTTATAGACATGACAAAAGTGGTTGAGCTTAACAAGGAGAAGTTGAGCATTGATCATCCTTGATTGGTATTCAAGGATAAGAAGACAGAACAGAAAGAAGTCACAGGTTTGGTGGAGATCAGTCTTCAAGTGGGAGATTGTTAAGTATGGAACATGATTTACCCTTGTAATTGCAGCATTTGTAAGGCCCCATTATGAGGACAAGCCATCATGCATGAGACGAATCACTCGCTAGAAAACAAAAAATTCTCCAAAATATTCTATTTCACCAAAATATCATGGTTGGATGGCGGTCAAAAAGTAAGAAAAATGACTGAAAAAGCTATACACATGGCTGGTGGTTGATGGTCAATGGCCGGTGTCCAGTGGCCAAGATTCAATGGTTGGTGGCCAAGTTTTAGGTAGACTCATATACATACGGGTGGCTACTCATGGGCGCATTGGAGAGGGGGAATGTGAACACACCCAAAAGCACACACAATTGCCTCTCTATAGTGCAAGGCATTCAAAACACCCCAATCCTCTCAAAAACACCTTTGAAAAACACACTTTCTCAACAAAGACCCCATTTCCATAAGAGCTCTAGGCTGAAACCCATTCATTAACATAAATGGACTATATCCAGTGAAAGAGTGCTTGGCACTATTATATGCAAACTCTACTATAGAAAAGTACTCTTCCCAATTAGTCTTCCATCTACTTACATATGCTTATAGCATATCTTCTAGGATTTTATTAACCCGATCATGTGTTTGAGGATGCTTAGGTATGCTCATGCTTAATTTTGTTTCGAACCTCTTAAAAAGAGCTCTCCAAAAATGGCTATTAAACTTCCTATCTCTATTTGACAATGTCTCCTGGTAAGCCATATAGTCAATAGAGATTTTCTACAAATAATCTACCCAATTTTGGAGTTTTAACATCAGATTTTGGAATAAACCTAGCCATTTTGGTTAATCTATCCACTGTTACTTAAAAAAATCGTGTCCCCTTTGTGTTCTATGTAAACCAACTTTAAAATCCATGGAGATACTCTCCCATTTCATTGAAGGAATGTCTAATGGATGGAGTAGTCCTCCCATCTTAAGCCTTTCATGTTTATTGATAGGGCATTTTTTGCATTGACCCTCTTGAGTTAGAGTTGCACCTATAGCAAAATTACTAGCATCTGTCTCAACCACAAAAGGTTTATTAAGATCCACTAAGTACAAAATTGGATCTATAGCAATTGCTACCTTTAATTTTTGCATACTTTTCTATTGGTTTTCCCCCGACTCAAAGATTTTTCCCTTTCCTTTGAGTTGGACAGTCATGGGGACTGCTATCTTGGCAAAACTAATTTATGATAAAATCTAGATATTCCTAAGAAGATCTACAACTCTTCTATGTTCTTAGGTTCAAGCCATTGTAAAATAGCTTGAACTTTCTCTAGATCCATCCTGATTCCATCTTTAGGAATGAATTGACCAAGATACTTCACCTCTTTGGCAAAGAGTTCACATTTGGATTCCTTTGCATAAAGAGATTTTTCTCTAAGCAATTGGAACACTTTTCTAAGGTGTTCTAATGATTCTCTAGAGTACGACAATAGATGAGGATATCATTAAGAAAAACTACTACAAGTTTTCCTAGAAAGGACCGTAAAACACTATTCATCAGCTTCATAAAGGTATCTAGTGCATTGGTAAACCCAAAAGGCATTACCAAAAACTCAAAATTCCCATATCTAGTCCTAAAGGCTACTTTTACAACATCTTTCAGTCCTTATTCTAACTTGATGATGGCCAAATCGTAAGTCAATCTTAGTAAATTACTTGGCCCTCTCTAACTGAGCAAAAAGATCTTGCGTTCTAGGAAAGGGAACCAGTTCTTAATTGTGAGATTATTTAGTGCTGTTTATTCGACAAAAAGTTGCATAGAATTATCTTTTTTCTTCACCAAAAAAATTGGTGAAGCCCATGGAGAATTGTTGGGAGGCTTAATAAAACCTTTATCTATATAGTCTTGCAAATTTTTTTCTACTTCTAAATGTTGTGCTTGGCTTAATCTATAAGGTGGTTTACAAAAAAGCTTTGCTTCTTTTTTTGAAATCAATAGCATGGTCTACTTCAGCTCTTTCAAGAGGCAAACCTTTTGGCAAATCAACAGGATTTTTTTTTAAAATTCCTCTAACAAGACTTTTAAATCACTTTCATAATCATCACAAGAAGAAAAAGATGAGTAGGAAACCTAATTTTTCATTTCTACATCAAAGTCCTTATTTACAATAGATCGACTCCAAAGCATATATACATCACAAGACCTTTTATTTACAAGCTTTTGTAACCCAAGAAAACATATCAAAGGCCTATTTTGTACATCATGCTCACCCTGTATTACAAACTTTTTACCTTCTTTTTCAAATTCAAGTGAGCTTTGATGGTAACTCCATTTCAAATAAGGCCCTAGTTCCCACAACCATTCCCTTCCCAAAACCAAGTCCGGGTCCATATTCATAATTTGGAAGTTAATCCTATCTTTATGCCCTTGTATTTCAACTTCCAATTGGATAACAAAGTATCCCATATCTTCTTGTCTTCACCATGCATTATGGAGTTGGCATATTGGTGAGCACTTGGTTGTTGAGAAAGCTTTAATTTCTTGACAAAAGCATAGTTCACAGAGTTGTGTGTGGTGGACTTATCTATCATGATCTTAACCCTTTTCCTATTTACAAATCCATGCATTTTTACTAGCTCATGTGGACCAAAACTCGGTTTCCACATGCTGGTTGACAAACAAAAATAATGCTCTTTGTCCTCATGCAACACTTCTATGAATTTTACTTTTCATTACCATTTATCAAAAGTGTTTGTACAACATGGATTTGCCTATCTTTATGACTCTTGTCAAGACCCTTATCCTTTTCATCATCTTTTTTGTTTTAGTTCTTTGGAAAATTCCATCGAGAATGGTCGGAAGTGAAGCACAAGTTTTCCTTTTTAGCCTTTGCAAAGTCCTCTTGGTCTAGTCTACGTTCTGGTGTAACCCTCTTTTTAAAGTGTGGTTTACCCTCCTTATTGAATGGAAATTTCCTCTTCCCTTTTTGAAAAGGTCGTGAGACCCCCATATCCATGGGCTTGTTCTTAGTATGAGTGGGGTTAGAAGCTGTCAAGTGAGTATTATCTTCATAATTTTTTGCAAATTTAATTGCTTCTTCCAAAGTTCTTGGTGCACTTCTTTTTACCTCTTGTTTGGAATGTCTATCTAACACCTGTATAAACCCCCTTGTTTTGTGAAAGTCATATATCCCCACTACAACATGTTGCCTAAAACTCGACGCGGTTATCGACGGGTCAAAAGCGTCTTCTAAGAATAAAACCACCCCCTGGTATAAGAGTCGGTATCAGCATCGGAATTGTATCATCGATACAAGCTCCGGTATTTTAATTATCGAAATAGGAATTGAAATAGCTATCAGAATAGACTATCAGCATCGAAAACATAAATAGTATTACAACACTCATATCGACACCTATTTGATAGTGTATTCTGACGGCTATTTCAATGCATATTCAACGCCTATTTTGAGTACTATATTGACACCTGTACCGGTGCCAAAACCTGCAAAAAAGATTTGGGTAGAGAGCACTGGGAACTGATGCTGCATGTACTGCATCACCAGGAAACAACCCTGTCTGCCGAAAGGAAGAGTGCACAAGCAACTGCACTCCACCTACGGTTTCATGTTGAAGAGCGAGTGAGTACAAATTAGCAAAATTGTAAGCATAACAAAACCACAAAATCAAAAGCTTAAACATGACAAGCTTCCAAAAGCATAACCATAATGTTGACTCCCAAACCATATGTACAACGACATGAAGATTTTCTAGCCATAATTAAAACATGACAAGAAAACCCCAAGTATAACTATAACGTGATTGCCAAACCATATTTGCAAAACCATAAACATAACCCACTTGCCATACCATAACCATAACATGATTGCTATGCCATAACCGTAACGTGATTGCCAAACCATACTTGCAAAACCATAACTTGCACCTGCTTGTCATGCCAGAACCATAACGACCATACCATCATTGAAAACCATAACCATAACCATAACCATAACCATAACCATAACCATAACCATAACCATAACCATAATATGATTACCATACCATAATTGCAAAACCATAACCATAACCTGATTTCCAAACCATAACCATCACTTGCTTGCCATACCATAATCATAACATGATTGCCGTACTATAATTGTAAAACCATAACCATAACCATAACCTGCTTGCCATACCATAACCATAACATGATTTCCATACCATAATTGCAAAACCATAACCATAACTTGATGGTCATACCATAATCATAATCCTAAATGAAATGCAAAACCATAGATATAAGCATGAAACTGTGAATGTATACAATGAATGAGCACAACTGTATCAAGAAGATCAACGCTACAAAAAAAAACATATATGGAGGATGTCACCCTCATGGTAGTGCCTCCCAATCGACGTCCTCTCCCTCCTCCTGTAGCTGCATCAAAAGGGCCACAAGTCTATGCGGCCAAATATTACTGAGCTAATTGACCTTTTATAGTTTTGTCTCTTTGTTGCAAGCCTTTTCCCAATCCGATTATATTTTATTGAGTTGAGGGACCTATTCTAGTTGCAGCCAAGTGTGCTCCCACTTCGCCTTGTTGTGTGGGGTACGAATGTAGTGAGACCAACAAGTAAATATGCCTTCCTTTTAGTGGGAACAAGCCTTTATAGTAGCATGCATCTGAGAAAGAAAAAACTGGAAGCGAATTTGAGAGCTAAAATGCAATGGTGTAGGTCAGGGGCTTCCTAGTGTGAAGCACACGAGGATGAGGTTAATTATGAGCTTTTATGCTAATTTCAGCTATTGTGACCAAATAGGAATTGGACTACAGGCTTTCCAACGTGGGCTTGACGAGCTACTTCAGCTGGCAAGATGGAGCAAAGGAGAAAAGCTTGACAAATATAACATGATGTATAACGAGCTGATAGAGAGATAAATATCGACAACTAGGGTGTAGTCATCAGAGTCGGTTCGAATACTAGTGTAACGGGATGGTGTGTAATGGGCTGGCCTTAAAACTAAGGTGAAGCAAGCTTTGATATGAAGCTATAACAAAGGAACCTCTAGAAATGCAAGTCTCGCTACAAAAAACATACACACACCTACACCCATACACACACCAAAGCCAAACTTCCTTATCCTCATGGGCTTGTGATTTACCACCCTTCAACCTAGCCAGAGTTTCCTCCAATCAACACCTAGCAATCCTCTCCTTATAATCTCTAGGGAGTGGGTCACATGAGGCCATGACCCCATGGCTTGCAGTGCGGTGTGACTTTATAGGATATATTACAGTGTGGTTGACTTGGAGGGCACCCGTAAGCTCCATTGGCCAAACATCTTTATCATTCAATAGAGTAAGACAAAAGATTTTATAGATAGGTGCCAATAAGGAAAAATTTCCAAAATCCCATAGCTTTTGATGTGTACTCTGAAGCATAACCTCTAGTAGTAAGTTTAGTATGAAGGGGTTTGTATAAGTATTCTTTGGGAGTGATCTTTTCCATAAAGGTGCCATTGACAAAGAATTCTTGCTTTATGACTTCTACCTCATCCACATCAAGATCTTCTATAACTAAGCTTCTTGTAGGGTTCATAAGAGGGGGCAAGGGATACTTTGGGGTTCCTTGTAGTGAGGCAAGCTTTTTCATGCATGGGAACCCACCATATATTTTTTCTCTTTTACCAAAAATATTTCCTATTATATAAGTTACTTTTGATTTTTCTTTCCTTTTTTACAAACGTTTTAGCCTTTATTAAATAAATAAAACTTATGCTAATCAATCACAATGTAGCATAAATAAGCTTTCTTTGTTGATCTCTTTCTTGACCTTAAATATTAAAAATATATTCTAAATTACATTATATATATATTTTAGTATTTTCTAATATATTCTTCATGTATATATATTATTCCACCCTACCAAATATTTTATTCACTAGTTTTCATTTTCAAACCTCAACCCCACTTTCAAATTTCAATAATACCTCCATCTAGATGATTGCCAATCTTTTCAAAACTCTAGGTCATGTTTTCATACACATGAAGGAGCTTACACTTGAAGGCAAGAGAGAAGTCCACTCAAAGGGGACCACCAAAAGACCTTTGCAGCCACAAATAATACATTATTTGGATGAATTTTTTAAGTAGAGAAGAATCCCGAATCTGAAGGATTGTTCAACATGAAAGATGTAGCTCGTGAGCTCAACTTTTAGCTCAAATTTTTTTAGAATTTTTGGAGTTATGAATGCGGAGCTATGATTTTTGTGGTGGACCCTAGTTTTCTCGTGTAATGGTGACACAAGCCATCCCCAATTTTCTTCCCTCTACAATGACTATGGCTCTACAAGTCTTCAAGCATGATTACAAGAGACAAGGATCTTTTAATGAGGTCTTGGCTAGTCTAGAGTGATTCTATCACCATTTTTGGAGGATCCATCCTCATCAACAACTATCCACCTTCGACAACCTCTCTTATAAATTTCTTACCTCTCTCTTCTCTCCCTAATAAGCTTATGTCTAGCCAAAGCTAGACTATTGTAAATATATCCTATCCTGTACATCCTACCCACATTCTCTCTTCTTCTCTCTCTATTGACTCTGGTATTTTAAATAATGAGGAGACAAGATGGGAGCCAAAGTCACATGCACCCCATTTTCCTAGTCACCAGAGTGGGTCACTCACTTCAATTAGAAATATTGCTAAATCCTCTCCTCCTTCCCTATATAAGGAGGCCATGAGAGCTCACTTGGGGGAGGAGATACACACACACACACCTATCCATACACACTCTTGTGCTACATGTTTGTAGCATGAACCCTAATCACATAATCACAACACCATCACCATCACCATGCACAAAAGATGAGCACCACACCTCCACATCACTTGTAATTAAGGGTTGAAGGCACAATTTTAAGAAGAAGAAGGGTGGACATACTCATGATATTCCTCGCCATCAACTCCCATCTCTCCATTATGCCTCCTATGATCTTGTTCCCTTCTCATCTTCTTGCCATACGCTACCTATTGTATTCATCTTTTGCAAGCAATCAACACACTCCATCTTGGTGCCATACCTTGTGTCGCTTTGGATACATCTCATTGTGAGTATGGTATATGCTTGTTCCTTGCCATTTTTTTTTGCTTATGTTAAGGTGTGCGGATTCTCCACCATACACACACACACACACTCTCTCTCCCTCTCATATTCCTATCATCTTGCTACTTTCATCTTGAGGTGTGCGGATTCGCCACCTCTTGTATGAGAAGTGAGCATACTTGCAAGTTTCCCCGACCTCATTATCTTCCTTACTACATGCACGAGTAGCGAGCCCATTCTCACTAATTGATCATTCCTCTCACCTTATTCTCCGACCACCCCATTCCATATTTGGGCGTGGATCTTGAAATTGTTCTCCATGGCATGTTTCATTGTGTATATGTATGCGTCCTAGCCGCATATCTTGCTAGGTGGTGCCCCTATTGTGTATCCCCCATGATGAGGCCATTGTGTATGGTCTTGGTGTAGAGGCCACCGGGTCTATTTTTCACTTCCGCCTCTCATTTGGTGCCCCCAGTGAGGAGGGCTCTTGAAACCTTCAAATTACAAGGCTGACATGTTTACTTCTCTTCATGGACGAGTGGCTTCTTGAATTGGACCACTGAAGAGGAGGAGCTTCAAGAAGGTTTGACGCAAGTCATCAAGACACTCTTGCCAGGGTGTTGTATTGTTAGCATAGAAGAAGTGGTAAGACCCTCTTTCCCTACTCAAATTGTTTACATTTCTCATCATCCCCACAAGCGTAAAAGCAAGGCACAAGCTGCATCATGCTCACATTGTAGCCAAAAACCGCACCTTCGACATGAGTGCAACCTAAAGTGAAGAAAAGGCCATCATTTTCTCCCTCGACATCCGCATAGGCGTTCTCACAACGGTAGGCTTTCAAGTAGCCTCCAGGCTTCTCTACGTCTACGTCCCCATCTTTGCCACTATTCCACCTACGCCCACAACAAGCCTTCACAACTTGAGGAAGCTACTACGAATGCGTGGTCCCTCCCTCTCCATTGCACCAAAAGATTCAAGGGTTTTCGAGCACCGACAATCACCCCGTCTCCAAAAAAAAAAGGGTAAATCCTCCAAAGTCTTTCTATACCTCACTCTCATCTCATGAGCTAGGAACTAGAAACAGCAGCATGGAGTCTACGTCGTCTACCGAGTAAAGTGGCGGAGCTTGTCATTGACAAGGTCTTTAACACTGGTTTTGCTTGGCGGAAAGACAAGACCCTCCACCTTCAAGGAGTGTTGCTTGTGAATCAAGTCTATGATGATGACTTTACAGCTTGCTATGTATCCATCCAACTTGGATTAATACAAGTGGTAAGACTCACCACCTACGTCATCACACCTGTGTATACACTAGGTGGCACTCTATCTTGTAGGAAAGTGAAGTTGCTCAAAGAGAGAGAGTTCAAGCTTTTCCAAGAGCTTGCTAGAGGGGCAGTCCTAGAGCTAGAAGATGAAGACAACCTTGTCCTGTGGTACTATAAATTTGACCTCGACTACCAATAGCTCTACACCTCTGACTATAACCTTCCACCACGAAGGAGAGAGCCTTTCCGAATTATCATGTGATGGACCCAGCGCATCAACCTTTTGCAAGGAACCAAACTTATGCACCACAACGAATTGAATCAATCAAAGTAATCTTGGACCGCAAGATGTTTTATCAGCAGATCATTACAACCATGTTTGGTAGAGAATGATTGCAAGAGATAAACACCTCTTCTCTACCCTTTATCCTCCCTATGATTAATCATGAAGTGTCTTTTGATGCAGCTATTTTCATCCTTGTATAGTATGTTTTCCATCTACCGAGCACCCATGTATTGAATCTCTATTTAAAAAAAAAAAAAAGATTTCTAAGTCGAGTTAATTTTCTCACTCTCACAATGGCAAGTGTAGCATTTCCAACCTTTACTGGTAAGGTGGGTGAGGATGCTGCAGACTTTCTAGACAACTTGTAAATAGCATGTGTCATCTCTGCGAGAGATGATGATGCTTCGCGCTTGCGCATCTTCCCACTTCTAATGAAGGTGGAGGCAAGATCATGGTACGAGTCAAAGTTTGTAGATTTATGGGGGCGATGGGTCGCATCGCTAAGAGAGGATGAAGGGGCACCTGATTTCCTAAAAAAAGATCGGTTTGTGGCTGGGTTATGGCCAACTCTTAAAGAGAAGGTGAAGGGAAGGTTTCCTGCTACGTATGAGCTAGCAGTTGAAGTGGCCCGCCTTAAAGACAAGAAGTTGCGCCTACAAGCTAAGAATATCGATGAAGAGGAAGCCGTTAGAACCCGACCACCTCTAGCACCACCTACAACAGCCACCCAGAGGATTCAACCACAAGAACCAATTGAAGATCAGCAAGACCTGCTCAATCGAATCACCAATCAACTTGAGAATCTCTCAGTCCATTTGATACAACAAGGGCATGCACACAATTGCAACCAAGAGCAAGGTAGAGGACAACGAAGGCAAAACCAAAAATACCACTGCTACAATTGTGGGGAGGATGATCATGGCATGTACTACTTTCCACACCCAAGGAGGCAGAATTTCAACAGAGGAGCCAGGCAAAACCAGGTTTCACCACCGAGAGCAAGACCACCACCACCTAGGGCAGCACAACAAGCACCACCCATGAAAATCCTACAACCACCCATTCAACCACAACCACCACCACCACCACCACCACAACCTCTCATTCCACCCTTACCCCCCCCACCAGTTGGCAATCAAACAGTAAGCGTCATCAGTCTTGAAGGTAAAGGAAAGGAGAAAGTGGAGGAGGATAAGACCAAGGTTAAAGGAGTAGATGCCATAGGGGTAAAACGCGCTAGGCATGGTGAATCTTCCCAAAAGGAAGAAAAGATGAAGACTAAAGGGGAATCTAGCAAAAAGCCGTCCAAGTCACGACGTAAAATTGACATTGTAGATTTCTCTTTGGGTGAATGTTCTAAACCATATGATTTGGTTCAAGATGATTCTGTGCAGGGCCCAAGAATCACTAGGCCCCAATTACTCCACCTAGCACCTAGGGTGAGGAGACAATGGACAAAGATGGTTAGCACGAGACGATCAAAGCCAAAGATAGCTGGGTCTATCTCTGGGAGGAATCTAGATGACATACTACCAGTGATGGATGCTTACATCAAAGGGCAACACATCTCCAATATCTACATCGATGGTGGCGCACAAATATGCGTCATGAGTGAAAAAATGATGCACCGTTTGGGTTTAGAGGTGAGTCGGCCGGCACCATGCTGAGCCAAAATGGAAAATAATTTAAAAGTTCAATGTGTTGGTGTCATAAATGCAGTTAGGATAAAGGCATTCAACACCGAGGTAGATGTGGACATCTTTGTCATGCCACATAAAGGGGAGGGCTACCCTATCATTCTAGGGAGGCCTTGGCTTATGGCTATGAGAGCTAAGCAGGACTGGGACACCGGCATAATCCAGATGAAGGATGCAAAAGGGAGGCCAATACTTTACGACATGAAGACAGGTCAACAATGCGACATGGATCTAGAAACCTCTATGGATGAGTTTTCTAGTGGTGACTCTTCAACCACTTTAGAGGAGGAGTCAACAGTGAGTGAAGAAAGTGACAATAGCATTGAGGTGATGGGGATCATTCTCAAGGACCCTAAGAAGATGGAGCAACGTGATTTCTCATCATCAAACCAAGGGGAGACACCAGGTATACAACCTCTGGTAGAAGCACGTAAGCTACATCAAATGCTCTCTAGTGAGTTTTGTTGGAAGGAGCGTGAAGATTATATTTTGATGCTAAGTAATTTTACCACATTATTCATTGATGAATATGATAAAATCACTGGCATCACAGTAGTTCAACATCACATTAAGCTCAAGGAGGGAAGTAAACCTGTAGTGCAGAAGCTCAGGCGGCGAGGAGTAATTCAACAAGACGCCCTACTCAAAGAGGTGAGAAAGTTGCTAGAAGCCGGGTTTATCTATCCTGTTGAAGACTCTTAGTGGGTTTCTCCAGTGGTAGTCACACCAAAGAAGAATGGTAAGTGGAGGGTTTGTGTTGATTACAAGCCTCTTAATGCAGCCACAAAGAGGGACCATTTTCCTCTTCCTTTTCAAGACGAAATTCTCAATGAGGTAGGAGGACATGAGCGCTACACGGTATGTGATGGCTACTCAGGCTACTTCCAAATTAGCATCGCTGAAGAAGATCAAAAGAAGACAACCTTCATCACACCATGGGGATGTTTTGCTTACAGAGTTATGCCTTTTGGTCTCACTAATGCTCCAACCACTTTTCAGCGATATGTGACATTTGTTTTTCAGCCATTCTTTGGAAAATCAATCCGTGTTTTTATTGATGACTTTTGTATCTATAACTCTCGCTCTCTTCATTTGGAGAAAGTTTATGAAGATCTAGCTAGGCTATAAGCTTTGGGGGGCCAACTCAATGTGGAGAAATGCCACATTGGTGAAAGCAAGGTTACTCTTCTTGGCCATGTGATCTCGGCCAATGGCATTGAAGCTAACCCAAGCAAGGTTCAAGCCTTGGTGGCTTTGACCTCTCCCACCACAATAAAGCAGTTGGTCTCTTTTTTTCAAAAGGTGAGGTATTTGAGTAGGTTCATTCACTTGCTCTCCCAAGTGGTTCTCCCTTTACAACAAGTTACCCATCAAGAGATTTTCACTTGGAGTGAAGAAAATGAACAACAATTCAATGAGGTAAAACAAATTCTAGCTTCACTTCCCACCTTAGCACCTCCAAAGTGGGACGAGCCATTTTATGTAAACCCTAGTGTGGGCAATGACACACTTGGGGCTGTATTGATGCAAAAGGATCCTCAAACTTCGTTCATGCGTCCTATCTACTTCTCTAGTTGAATGATGACTCCATCAGAAAAGGGATACATGGTAGTGGAGCACATGGTGCTTGCATTAATGTTTGCTACCACCAAATTTTGCTCTTATTTATTGTCAAGACCATTCATAATCTTAACAATGGAAGAAGTATTTCCTTATGTAATGCAACACATGGATGTTTTTTCTAGGATTTCCACATGGCTCACAAGGCTGCAAGAGTTTGACTACACAATGCAAGTGGAGAACTCCACAAGGGCCAGTCTAGGAGGTATTCTCACTCATCACCACGATGAAAAGAAGCTAAAGATAAAGCCAAATGATCAAGATATTACACCTGTGTTGGAAGCCCCTAAGGTAGAGGAGGCTCACTCTCTTTTCTTTGATGGAGCCTACAAGAGGAAAGTGGACAAAGCTGCAACAGGCATTGTCATCTTCAACGAGCAAGGGGATAAGGTTTTCTCCATTGGGAATCTCTTGGATTCTCACTCTAACAATGAGGCAGAATATGCAGCCTTAACTCTTGGGTTAGAGTGGTGTGTGACACAGGGCATTCAACGGTTAAATGTATTTGGTGATGCCATGATTTTAATAAAACAAATACAAGGAACTTGGGCTTGTAAAATTCATAGCTTGCTAGGCCATTTGCTCAAAGTCAAGGAACTTTTAGGGAAATTTCAAGTTGTACAATTACATCATGTCCCTCGAGCAAAAAATCAAGAAGCAGATGCTCTAGCTAGAGAGAAGCTGCAAGATGTTTCAGTGGTGGGTTCTATCAAGTTGAAGCTGCCTCTCTTCCAAGGTAGCGATGCTATGCTTGACATCATGAGTTTCTTGGACACAGGAGAGTGTCCTAACGATCTTACTAAGAGCCAAAAGCAGTGGCTTGTGCGCAAGGCAACAAAATACCGCCTTATCAATGATGACCTCTACTGCAAGGGTAAGGATCAAATTCTTAGGTGTGTACCTCTCTCTAGAGAGATCACTGAGATCATTTCAAGTTGCCATGATGGTGTTTACGGAGGACACTTTGCACTTGACATCACTAGTAGAAAGATTCTACAAGCCGGGTTTGTATGGCTTAGTCTACATAGGGATGTGCATCATTGGTGTAAAACATGCAAGGAATGTCAAAAGGCAGGGGATAGGAGGCTCACATATGAGCCACAGACTCCTATAATCTCATATGGACCATTTGAGAAATGGGGAATTGATGCTATTGGGCCTTTGCCAAGGAGCCAATCAGGTAAATTTTATATCATCATGGGTGTGGACTACATGACCAGGTGGGCTGAAGCAGTTGTCACCACCCGGATTACAGCTAAGGAAGTGGCTAAGTTCGTATTTGAAAACATTTGTTGCCGTTTTGAAACTCCTCTTGAAATAATTTCTGATAGGGGACTAGGTTTTAGAGGAGACCTTGTAGGAGAGCTAATGGAGAAGTTAGGTATCTCACGACGACACTCAACTCCCTACTACCCACAATGCAATGGTTTGGTGGAAAAGGTAAATGGTATGATCTGCAAGATCATCACTAAACATGTAAACAATCACAAAAGTGATTGGGACAAACATCTTATGGCTGCACTTTGGGCTTATCGCACTTCATTTCTCACATCCCTTGGGTTCACACCATATCACTTGGTGTTTGGTAAGGAAGCCATTTTACCCATTGAAGTACAATTGGCTAGTCTCAGGGTGCTAGATGGGCAGGTGGAACGTCCTAATGCTCATTTCCACAACCACATTCTTGATCTAGAGAGGCTTCAACTAGACAGAGAAGATGCTATCAACTATTATGCAGCACAGGCAGAGCAACGTCGACTTACCTTCAACAAGGGACTTAGGGCAAAAGGTCTCAAGAAAGGTATGTTGGTCCTACGGTAGGATAACAGGTTTGACACTAGGAAGGATAAAAAGTTTTCACCCAGATGGGAGGGGCCATTTGTCATTAGAAAGCGCTACGCCAATGGCAGTTACCGATTGATGGATGCAGATGGTAGGCTCCACAAAACACGTGTCAATGGATGGAGGTTGAAGCAATCCTTTTTGAGATTTGATCAAGCACCTATGATGGAAATCCCCAAGGAGGGAGACTCCTCCACCTCAATTGAAGAAGAATCAAGTACAACGCTAGAGGCATGAATACCTCTAGCCTTAGGGGGAGGGCTAATGAGGCAAGCTTTTCCATGCATGGGAACCCCCCATATATTTTTTCTCTTTTACCAAAAATATTTCTTATTATATAACTTACTTTTGATTTTTCTTCCCTTTTTTACAAACGTTTTAGCATTTATTAAATAAATAAGACTTATGCTAATCAATCACAATGTAGCATAAATAAGCTTTCTTTGTTGATCTCTTTTTTGACTTTAAATATTAAAAATATATTCTAAATTACATTATATATATATTTTAGTATTTTCTAATATATTTTTCATGTATATATATTATTCCACCCTACCAAATATTTTATTCACTAGTTTTCATTTTCAAACCTCAACCCCACTTTCAAATTTCAATAATACCTCCATCTAGATGATTGCCAATCTTTTCAAAACTCTAGGTCATGTTTTCATACACATGAAGGAGCTTACATTTGAAGGCAAGAGAGAAGTCCACTCAAAGGGGACCACCAAAAGACCTTTGCAGCCACAAATAATACATTATTTGACTGAATTTTTTAAGTAGAGAAGAATCCCAAATCTGAAGGATTGTTCAACATGAAAGATGTAGCTCGTGAGCTCAACTTTTAGCTCAAATTTTTTTAGAATTTTTGGAGTTATGAACGCGGAGCTATGATTTTTGTGGTGGACCCTAGTTTTCTCGTGTAATGGTGACACAGGCCATCCCCAATTTTCTTCCCTCTAGAATGGCTATGGTTCTACAAGTCTTCAAGCATGATTACAAGAGACAAGGATCTTTTAATGAGGTCTTGGCTAGTCTAGAGTGATTCTATCACCATTTTTTAAGGATCCATCCTCATCAACAACTATCCACCTTCGACAACCTCTTTTATAAATTTCTTACCTCTCTTCTCTCCCTAATAAGCTTATCTCTAGCCAAAGCTAGACTATTGTAAATATATCCTATCATCTATATCCTACCCACATTCTCTCTTCTTCTCTCTCTATTGACTCTGGTATTTTAAATAATGAGGAGACAAGATGGGAGCCACAGTCACATGCACCCCATTTTCCTAGTCACCAGAGTGGGTCACTCACTTCAATTAGAAATATTGCTAAATCCTCTCCTCGTTCCCTATATAAGGAGGCCATGAGAGCTCACTTGGGGGAGGAGACACACACACACACACACACACACACCTATCCATACACACTCTTGTGCTATATGTTTGTAGCATGAACCCTAATGACATAATCACAACACCATCACCATCACCATGCACAAAAGATGAGCACCACACCTCCACGTCACTTGTAATTAAGGGTTGAAAGCACAATTTCAAGAAGAAGAAGGGTGGACACACTCATGATATTCCTCGCCATCAACTCCCATCTCTCCATTATGCCTCCTATGATCTTGTTCCCTTCTCATCTTCTTGCCATACGCTACCTATTGTATTTATCTTTTGCAAGCAATCAACACACTCCATCTTGGTGCCATACCTTGTGTCGCTTTGGATACATCTCATTGTGAGTATGGTATATTCTTGTTCCTTGCCATTTTTTTCTGCTTATGTTAAGGTGTGCGGATTCGCCACCATACACACACACACTCTCTCTCCCTCTCATATTCCTATCATCTTGCTACTTCCATCTTGAGGTGTGCGGATTCGCCACCTCTTGTATGAGAAGTGAGCATACTCACAAGTTTCCCCGACCTCATTATCTTCCTTACTACATGCACGAGTAGCGAGCCCATTCTCACTAATTGATCATTCCTCTCACCTTATTCTCCGACCACCCCATTCCACATTTGGGCGTGGATCTTGAAATTGTTCTCCATGGCATGTTTCATTGTGTATATGTATGCGTCCTAGCCGCATATCTTGCTAGGTGGTGCCCCTATTGTGTATCCCCCATGATGAGGCCATTGTGCATGGTCTTGGTGTAGAGGCCACCGGGTCTATTTTTCACTTCCGCCTCTCAGTAGCATGCTTCTTCTCCTTTGTCTCATCAAAGGAGCATTTCTTAGCTTTCTTCCATGAAGTTCCATGAATCGGTGCATGATGGATGGAGAATTCTCTCGCCTTTCCTTCTTCTCCTTAGTGTCCTCATTGAGTGGTGTTAATGTTAGCAACCAATTTATGTAATCTAGCATTGGTAGTGGGTGGATTTTCCTTAGCTACAATATATAGTCTTAGCCAAGTAGGGATATCAAGTACGGCTAATAACATGAGCTCACATTGTTCATCTTTTCCACATTCTGTAGGTCATGTTGGGTGATGATACTAAGAAATGTGGGTTCCTTGATGAATAAAAGTAGTCCTTGTATAGGACTTGGGATAGTTGGCAGCTTATCTCCATACCCTAAAGGTGTAATGCTACATCCCAAGATTGCACAATCTCCTACATGTCATGAAGACTTATCAATGTAGCATGTTCACAGGGTCATCAATGGTAATTTTAACACCATAAGAACCATCAGTGTGTGAGTGTAAGCAATAGACATAAAAAAACCACATTAATAAGACTAAAAGCAGAGACATAGGAAAAAGTAATGCTCCAATTAAAAGGCTTTTGGGTACAATTCTTCCTTATGGAAGTGTGAATCTAACACCCTTTTAATTTAACCATAAAATCCTCTATGCAAGCATTTCTCCTGCTACTTGCATCCGTTTCCAATCAAAAAACTATAATTAGCCTTCAGCTTATGGACTTCAATTGTCATAGAAGTAGTGCATGTGTTATAGATGTCAACATAGTAAGAGCCTAAGGATATTTGGGGATCTAATTGGCCATAGCTAGGGAGATTTTGCTGGCAATGTAAGGACCAATGAGGATATCTTCTAGCTATAGACATAGAGGATTCCATACACATGATTTTAAATAGCATAGAGTGGTGGGTCCATGGCTTAGCAAGCTTCAATATAGATGGTTGTTTTCTTCTGTTAAAGGAGAGTGGAGTGATGGGGTTAAAAAACAGAAGGTGGTCGCACCATGAAAGTAGTGGACTTATTTACACATGTGGCACTGTCAGCTGGTACCACTAAACTTGGATCCATATTTACCCATGATACTGTGCCTTTTTTGGATTTAAACCAAAGCTTGCATCCAGCTTGCATAAAGTTCACTTAAGAGTAACAAGCAGATGATCACACATACAAAATGTTATATGCTATTTTGTGTGTGTGTTTAAGATGAGAAACCTATCAATGGTTTGATTATACAAACTATTGAACCATACAATGGAGTAGACCAGACATGACATATGGACAAGGACAATGACATTATAAAGAGAGATAAGTTGCATGTATATAACACCATGTCAATTGTTGTTTTAATATTCTACATTAGCATGAACTACAAATAAGTGAAAAAATGTTTGATGTAGAACTTCCTTTCTCCAGGTATTTCTATTGCTATGATCCACTTTGAAGATATCCAGTCCCTAGAGACAAACCTCCACTAATCCTAGAAGGAGAAGGATCCAACTATTACGTGCATCCATACAAAAGCATTCAGTTAGACATGTCATGCTTGTGTGTATTACAAGTGTCAGAACTTGGTCCAATTGCTATCCATGTCACACCCATAGAATTAGCTTACAGCCTACCCTACGGACTATCATTTATTTTCAACCATATACCAAAGTCAACATATGTCTAATGTATCATTAAATCCAAGATGTAGTCTTTTTGGAAACAAATTGGACATCATCTTGTTTGTATTTCAGAGAAATTGTAAAAAAACCACAGTAATTGCCATCTCTTTGGAGACCCTCACACGAGAATTAAGGCTTTTAAGCAAAAATGGAAACTTTAAGTAGTCATGTAATCATAAGAAGTCTGCATTATCCTTTATATTTATTCAATGCCATTCACAATGCAAGAAATCTGAGCAAAATGTCTAAGTCTAAGCCAATCACCATGCAAGAAGTCTAAGTAGAATATGAATGTGTAGCTTTGATCCAAAGGACCTTGTTTTAAAGAAATAGTCAAGCAAATCTACAAAAGTTGGACAACTTTTTTTGGCAAAATGAACTAGGTTTTAAAAAACTCTATGTAGGCAGTGTAAACATACCCTTCAAGATGCTTGAGCCATGATGCCCATAGGAAAATTTTGCTAACTTAGAGAAAGACCTATACCATGGTGGTAGGTCGAACAAATTCTAGAACCCGAGAGTATACAGAGATAAACGTTATGTGTAAGGTCTCACTTGTGTACTTTAATTGAGTTTCCACAACTAAGAGGTGTCTAAATGCATGACCAGGTTTTATAATTTTTACAGGTGCTAGAGCATGTAAGTATATCTCTTCTTAACTTTCCATGAAAGTGGCATGCTGATATATCTCACTGGCGCATAATAAGTCCTTGACTTGTTTTCATTTCTCATCAATCGGCAACCCTACCATAACTGCTGATCGAGGTTGAAAAATGGACATAAACATGAAGGAACTAAACCTAGTCGCAACATGCTTTGCATCATGATAAACAAACTCCAACTAGAGAGGTAATCTTTCCAATTGGATTGCTTCTTGCTAATGTATGCTCTTAGAATATCCTCTAGCACTTGATTAACTCTTGCAAACTACCTATCCGTCTCTAGATGAATGGAAATACTAATATTTAGTTGTGTTTTCCAACCATTTACGCCCTTCAAAATAAATTGGTAAACATGTGTCACAATTACTCCCAATATTGCTAGATAATTGATATATCAATATAGATTATGAACAACCAACTTGGTGAAGTTTAGAGATTGAATAGTGAATTGAATAAACTTTAAAAAAGTTAGACAAGTTATTTACAAGCACCCATACCAAGCCATGAACTCATCTCATTAGGAAGAGAATGGGGTCTAGGAGGGTCTCTTATTTGGTAGTTTAAGGGAGTCAAAACTCTAGTATTAAGTAAGCAATCAAAGGGCAACTTTTGAAATTTCCCTCCAAAATGAAGTTTAAATCTAGCAAGCAAAACCATATCATGTAACATATCTATGGAAAGAGCTCGGTGTGTAGATTACAGATCTATAATCTTCGCTCAAATCAGAGATTGTATGTAGGAGTTATGGAGGGCCAAAAATCATAAAGTTGTCCACCTCCTTTTTGGCAGGGGAAAGTGCATCCTTTGACCACTCTTACACATCTCTTACAAACCCACCATTCTTGCACACATGGCATGCACCTATTTGTCAGAATGTTAATCACCTCCATAATCTCATGGCAAATAAAAAGGCCCTCCTATACTCCATCCTCTTTCTAATGGGTGATATGTAGATCCACAATAATTTCCATAGAGGTACTGTACTTGTTGTGCTTAAAGATTCCTAAGCTATCATATTCACGTATTTTCATGCTGTTCCAAATATGCCTTCGTTAAACACTAGGACCCATAACACCTAGTGTGCATTTAGTAAGAACTTATCCAAACTTGCATTTTCATGACTATAGTTCCCAATGCTTATGGAGGATGTTATGCTCATTGCATACATGGAAAAGTAGGGAATAACATGTGTAAATATCTTCATGAAATAAGCTAAATACATCTCAATGAAATCACATGAAAGCCTTGCTACAATAGTTGGACTATCATAGAATGTGAAAACTAATCACATTTAGGTACCCATAATGAAACATTTTCAGTAATAGCACATAGTCTAGCTATATGTGTAAACAACAATCCATTAATGTTGCTAGCTTTACAATAATTGTAATCTTAACAAGTCTTATTTTTGGTATTCAACAATTTCTGGCCACTAAATTGTCTATGATAGTACATGCTTAAAATGGTGTAATAAACGGATTTTAGAAGCACTCGGGGACTCTGTTGTGACACATAGTTAAAAAAAGGCACTAGTGTTAGTCCGAGAGACTCATATTCTCCACTGTGGTATATGTCTCATATAATGATGTTGAGAAATATGAAATCCATCAAGTTTGATATGTATTCGTGTGTGGAGGTACCTAGAAACACTCAATGACATGAGTGAGAGGGACCCTCATAAATGTTTCTCCACACTAACTAAACCAAACTCCATTAGTTCCTAAACCATGTTGCACACCTTTTGATTAACAATATGTGCCAAAAAAAATCCTACCATGTAGGCCTATAATCATTTCAATATGGAGTGAACCCTTGATTTTAGAAAAGATACAGTTTGGAGAGGTGGTATCTTGTACACCACCTTCAATAACCCTTTGCTTATACATGACCTTGTCATGCATCTGAAAGGCAAAGTGGATGATAGCATTCCAACATATGCCATCCCACTTGGAAAACTCAATCAAATCGTATTTAGAAATGAAACTAAATCACATCATATGCTTATTATGAGGTGAAAAATATCTTTTACTTACCAGAAGGTCAAGTGCAAATGTCAAACCTTAAGGATACAATACCAAAATTCCTTTGACTTGTTAACACTAAAAGTAGAGAGTAGTGAAGATAAATAAAGATTTAATTGATAACCCTAGTTGCTACCTCGGCAATTCAAACCCCTTGGTTAGATTCCGCAAAGAAATTGCTTAAACTATCAGCTAACTAAGACCAACATAGTCTACCATGTCACCAATAGTGATTGTAAGCAACTTGATAAGGTGAACTTATCTAATATACCTTGGAAAATTGAGAATTTCTTTCCTTGAAAGTACAACTGAGCACCATATTGGAGAATTTGAGACTTTAGAGCCAATTTGGGAATCACCAATGTCTTTTGGATTTGGCCATATGAACAAATCTCAAACTATTTTTAAAGAGAAAATCCTTCCACAAGGTAGTACTTGAAAAGCTCTTTCAAGCCATGCTCTCAAAACTTTGGCTAAGATTTGGGCCATGTGGTCAAATCTTAAGCTCATTTTGAAAGTGGGAAATTTTGGAAAATTCCCAAATTCATCAATATAGTGTTACTATGAAGAGGCCAATCAATGACCATCAACAGTTATGGAGTGATTTTTCATTAGCTAGGTGTCATTCCCTTGAAATATCACTCCTATAGACACAATCAATGCTATAAAGTAAGCAGCATATCCTCTCAAGTTGGAACCTTATTCACATTTGGATCTTGAAATAATCATATCTCCCCATGAAAAGAAGAAAAATATTCTTGACACAAAAAGTAAGGTAATCATACTAGATTTTCTTTGGTTTTTAGAAGAATGAGATCACCTACCTTGAGACTCTCTTAGTGGATTTAAGATACCCATGAATTAGCTGCTTGATAGCGAGGCCATGCTTGCTTGCTATAGACAAAAACTATCATCTGTAATGCATGCACCTTGTGCATATAACCAATGATATAGAGCTCCTACCACTACAATCACATGCAACAAATAGAAGCAAATATACTAGCCTCAATTGTTATTGAGTAGAAGGTTATGGCTATGGGTAGCCCTTGCAACCACTTTAATAGGAGAAGCATCAAGAAAAATCATTGGAAAAAAAAAGATCTTACCTCATCCTTGACAAAGTAGCTAGTGCTCTTGGGAAAGCATAAATAGGATGGGGTGGAATTAATTCCACCTTACTGGCATGCCATGCATGCAATTCAAAAAAATAAAGTGATAAGCCCTTGGTTACAATGATGGCCTCAACACTTTGAGCCGACACCATAAGTACCTTGAACAATCTCTAATGGCATGAATACAATACAATTTGATGTTGCCAAATGTAAAAATGTGAGTTTATATCTGCATATTGCCAATGCTCCAAATATGTGTGCATTGTCATGGATCATAAATCAATGATTAATACCTTAGCATGAGATATAACCCTTGCTTCTTGTTATATCCTTCAAAGCACGTTGACTTTCCAAATTAAAGGTTTAAAACACAAAAAACAAGAAGAATGTGAAATTGTCTAGCCTTGTTGCCCAACTGTGGCAAGTTAACTGTCTTGAAATTTAGATGTCAAGGCTTTCTTGAGAGTGAATTTTATTTTGGCTTTGTTGTTCTTGCTTGAATCTGGTACATAGCCATGTGTCAAATTGTACGCCTTATTGAGAGTCATAAAAGTATTTTCAATTAAATTATGAAAGTACTTGCAATTGAATTATAGCTTAAGTGCATTCACAAAGTGTACCTTAATTTGTCCAATGGTGCCTTATAGCAAGTATCCCTTGCCGGATTTGTGAACTGTGATAAATAGTTGTCCATGCCAAGAAACTTGTACCTTTCATCAAGTCTATGCATGAGCTGGATGGGAGTTGAATCTTGCACCCCTGCCGTAGTCTTATGATCGTACTCAATCGATGTGCTTTGTTTGATGTTATGCATGGTAGAAGCCATGCTCCTTGTGCAATAAAATTTCCTTATAGAGTACCATGTCCTTGTCTAGACTCTTTACCAATATTTCTTTGTTGAGATCTCTTGCCAAAGTCTCCTTATTGGCTGCACTCTGCACTTGTATAGCTTCAAATACTATCTTTGTTGGAGTTGCCAAAGTTGTGCAGCCTTGAGAGTGAGGATTCATGAGGCAAGGTACTTGTGAAATTTGATTTTTGGGAAGATGTCAATGTCAAGGTACTTAGTGGTAGAACTAGTGTAAGAGACTGGTGTTTCTTCAACCAAGGTGTGCAACCTCAATTCCATGAATTGATCTAGGTACTTAGTGATAGAACTAGTGTAAGAGATTGGTGTTGCTTCAACCAAGGTGTGAAACCTTAATTCCATGAATTGGTATAAACAAACCGACTTCGACCACTTCAAACTTGTAATTGTTGCATAGGATAATCTTCAAAATTTTCTGCTAAAATTTCCTGTTTTCTTTCTTGTGGCACCTTCATAGTTAACCCTGATATCAGAGTAGCAGTGCCTCAAAGCCTCCTAGAAGAAGTGAGATTGCCTTCACTTCCTATCCAAGCAGCACATTGGCTCACCTTTAGCAAAATACTACCTTAGGTATCCTCAAGCAAGTCATGGGTCCATTTTGCATGTACTCCTTTGCATGTAGTTTTTGCAATAAATCATTCTCTTCTAGCCAAGATCTTAATGGACATATGAGAGTCCATGGAAATTTCCTAGATTGCAAACCAGACATGCTCAAGAGATTGCCTTCCTTGCACTTTTTTCCGCTCACCTTGCAACCCTTTCGTGTTGTGTACTATGATGATCAAGAAATGAGATTGTGAGAGCCCATTAAAAAGACCCTTGTGCTGTGGGAGAGGCCCCTTAGGATGGCCTCTAGGGAACCCCTTGGGCACCCTGGATTGTGAAGGAAAACAATAATAAAACTAGCACTTGGAAATGGTGGACAATGATGAGCTCATGCAACAAAAAGAAAAACCAAGCGCCATGGCGACAACCTACAACGCTAGAAATTGTGCACTCTAGAGATAAATTTCTCCCCTCACGGCCTCTGCAATTTAGCAATCCCATCTTCTTGGCATTCTACTCTGCTTTAGCATGGCCCACTACCCTCCTAAGGGTTGATTCTTGCCATTGTTATGTTGACCCCTACCATGGAAGCCCTGTTTCTTGTGGTTCTTTGAGCACGACATAGCCGCTTGTGGACAAGATAGATAGATATATATATACATACATACATACATACATACATATATATATATATATATATATATATATATACACGCACACACACACATATATATACACACACACGCGTGCGCGCACAGACACACATATATACACACACGCACGTGCGCGCGCGCGCACACACACACACACACACATGTTTACTTATACAATATTTTGATTATATAGTTTTTACACAGATCCCTTGTGGAAATATTTTTTTGAAAAAAGAATTAGTTTATGTGGTTAAAAAAGAGGGGGGGGGGGGGGGGGGGGGGGGGGTAACCCTCCTCCTCCCAAACACCGCATGGGAACCCACCCCTGGGGGGATTTTTTGAGGTAGTTTCTTTCATTACCTTAAACCTCACGCCGGCTGGCTCTGTCTGTCTCACTTAACTACAATGAAATGCATATGATACCCCCCTACACAGGGTCTCTCTCCCTCTCAACTCCCCGTATGTTAGCAGGAGTGGCCATAGAGGCGGCTTGTGAGGCAATAGCTATTGAGTACTTGATCGTGGGCATCTTCACCTTAAGCATGCCCTGGAGGTGCTATATAAGGTGAGGGTGCTCTAGACCCTCACTTAGTCTATGGGTTTATTTTCCTCTACGTGTGTATTTCAAGGAGAGGTGTGAGGGCCTTTTTTACTAAGCAGCTATGGAAGTTGTTGAGCTACAATCTCACGTCGGTACTCACCTTGGTACCTTGGTGACATACTTTAATGGTTTTTTCTGCTAAAACAGACGGTACCTGTTTTTTTCCTTTTGATACTTTTTTGCGATTGCATCACTAGGCAATTGAAGATGGCTTGTAGTACATAATTGTTTGATGATCATACTAATTACTATTGGATTTTTGGCTATTTTAGGTGTTAACCACCGGCGTCTACTTCTAGTAGTCATGTGCCGGGCTTGTCGGTCCAATATGAAAAGCGTAAGAGTGATCATCGATGAGAGGCTCACTCTAACTAGAACATTCAAGGGTTAGTTGGCTAAGCATGGGAGCCCAAGTGTGAATGGGCGGCTCATATAAAAGTCACTTAAACCTAAAAATCACTCACTCTCATTTGTGCAATTGAAGAGTGCTCTTGCTCCATCTCCATCTTCTTCTTCATCTCCTTGTGTGTGTGTGTGTGTGTGTGTGTATGCATGAGAGAGAGAGAGAGAGAGAGAGAGAGAGAGAGAGAGAGAGAGAGAGAGAGAGAGAGAGAGAGAGAGCATTGCGACGGCACGGCGGCGGCGAGGCGATTGAGCACGGCACACTGGTAGCTCCCTCTTCTTTGCGGCGAGGAATCCTCATGAAGGCGAGCGTAGGGCGGTGAGTGACACACCCTTGCTCTCTTGAGCTTGCTAGATTAGTCTGCTTGTGTGCTTGCAACCATTTTTGGCTCGCACACATTGTACGGAAAGTCCCTTGCTTTGATACGTGTGACATATGCGCACATTTTTGGCACTGCTGTCGGGGAAATGCCCTGCATTAAGCTCGAACAGCACTCCATGCTGCTTTGTGGTGCATTATGAAATGTAGGAAAGGTAGATAAAGAAGATGTGTGGCTTGTTGAGAAGGATTTGTGACCTTTGTTTTTGTTGCAGTGTATTGTTTTTTGTTGATAAGGTGTTAGCTTTAAGGTATTAGATTTATAATGTTAGATCTGTAAGGTGCAGTAAGTAGATCTGTTAGTCAATTAGTTGCTGTAGTACTATGTTAGTATGTAACAGTAGCTCTGTTAGTTGCAAGTAGGTAGGTTAGGTGTGTGTGTACTCGTGCGCACGGCACGAGTGCGATGACCTTATCCATTATATATATATATATTTAAGGTAGGATCGAGATCGGAGATGTTCTCCAGGCCCAAGCCCAAGCGCACGCTCAGGCTCAGGCCTCAGTCACCCTTTAGAATTACTTATTTTAGCCTCACGCCTAAGTAAAAATTGACCCTTTTGAGGACCAACGGAGCTTCAGGTAACTGAATGCTATGTTGTAAATCACACCACGACCCCCTAAGCGATATGCTCGTTTCAAGCTATCACACGCTCTGATCCAAAAATTGATCATAAAAAAACATTAGAAAACCATCAAAAAATGAGTGAAAACAGGGTGCAAAACGCCTGAAAAATCAAGCGGTTAACCTTCGAGGGTATTTGCCGATGCTTGTATTATACTTGCGCGAGTTCTCAATACCCACCTACCTTAGGTTCCGGGCCCTCAACGGGAACCCAAGGTAGTACCACTCAGGACTCGCATATTGCATCTAGTGACTCTTCCTTTGACTACGACATCATGGAGGGTTACCCAATGTCTAATCCTAATAGATCAAGTCAATACATGCATGACATGGGCCCACGGTTCGGACCGAGCATGCTTAGCCGCTTGAAGGAAACCTTTAGTAGAGCCACTCACTCCGAACATGGAGCTAACGATGCAAATGAGGGGGTGGGGAAGTAAATTCACCATTCATGACCAACGTAGAGCCCATGCTCTTTGAGAGTGTGCACGTGAATACTCCATTCACTACACCCCCTGACTCTTCAGAGCTATTCCCCTCCGAGGTTATATTACCTGATGGTAGAAGCCTCACCGAAGTGCAAGAGGTTGAGCGATATATCACTGCGGCTAGATAAAAGGAAATTGAGAGCTTATGCAAGGCAGAGCAACGAAGAGAGTTAAAAGCAAAAGCCCCTGTGTCAATATCCTTGCTAGAAGAGCAATTGGATGCTCCTGAATTAGTGACCACTAAGGGTCAACCCATAGAGAGCCACATTTCATCTAGTTCAAAGGACACCCATAGCACCTCAATCCTAGATGGAGCATTCCTAAATGAGAACTAGGAGTACAAACTACAAATGGAAACTCTAACCGACCTATACACAAGTCACACCTATCACGTGGGTTGGTTAGATGTCCTACAATCCACAACGGGTGCTACTAGTGTAGAGCATCAACAACAAAGAGTTTGTGAGGTCATCCATAGGGTTTTTGAGCTAGAGAGAGAAAACAAGGAGATCCACATGCCTTCAATGGGTCCCATGAGATTCTTGGATACAAGGAAGGCTAAATAACTGACCTTATCGCAAATGGAGACTCCCTTCGTAAGTCCGATGGATCCTTCTTATGTTGTTTTGCCAGGGGTCTCAGTGCAATCTGAGCCCACAAGTAATAGCTTTACCTTTCCAAGTCTAGCTCATCTTTCCCTTGATGACACCACGGCTACCATGCCTACCCCAATGATGGGCATGCCAAAAGACACGCCATGGACCTTATTTTTTAGTAAAGCACCGCTACATGGTAGCTCAATGCCTGCAATAATATCTACAAGTGTGTACCAATCATATACACCTATAGGTCCTCATACTCATGTAGTTCCTATCCCTCCCATTGTTTCAATAACCTATGCTCCACAACCACAACACCCAAGCTCTTATTTCCATGGGACCATACCGGCTAGCATTAGCATGTCACATCTGACGTCTGCTATGCCTAGGGCCACACATATGAACTTTGGGCCTCCACATGGCACAACATCGTACCAAACGTGGTACCCAAAGGCTTCCTATGCGCCAAGCCCAATGCCAATACCTACTCCACATGTAGTTTATGGGCGTCTTCACCCACGGTGCCTGCTCACTTAGGTGACTTGGCAAAATGTTTTCAAGCTATCAGTCGATTCATTGCCGAGAATATGCGTAACATGCCTGATAGAGAGCCTAGAAGTAAGGCAGTACAAATAGCCAAGCTCACACAAAAATTTAGTGGAGACGGGGATGTTAGAAAGCATATCGAAGTGTTTGAACAAATATGCGATTCTCTAGGAGAACACAATGACCTGCATAAGTGTAATGCTTTAAGCCTAACCTTAAGTGGAAAGGCTGGGGATTGGTATAGAACCCTAAGGGTGGAAGAAAAAATGATTTAACCTACTCTTACGAGACTGTTCTTAAAAGAATACATACGAGAGGGAGTGCGTTGGGGTGTATCCTCTCAGCTCCAGAAAGCCCAAGGAGAGGAAGGAGAGTCGCTGAGAGACTTTATTAGTCGCTGGAAGCATTTGAATTCTTGTTGTAATCCAAATGAGCGCTTCAATAATAATCAATTGCTTGATAGATTCATTAGGGGATTACGACATGAGGATATCTACAATGGCCTAGTCATTAGAGGTATCACCACTTGGGAAGCAGTTACCACCAATGCAATCCAATTGGAGGATAATTTAATGATTCAAGGAGAAAGAGTGTCTGTTGAGCCTAAATCTACTAGCTCGCAAGCATTGGGGCATCAGCCAATGACCCTAAAGCCTATTGCTAAGAAGCCAAAGATATCTAAGATGACTTTAGTAGATCTCACCAAGGCCATTCAAGAGAGTCTTAGAGACAATCATGCTCCACAAAACAATCATATGTATCCAAGAAGGGAGCAAACAATGGTGCTCAGTATGCTATGGTCCGCATAGTACCAGTGAATGCCCTACTTTTAGAGTAAAATTCAATGGGAATTGAAATTCCTGTGGGAGGTATGGTCATCAAGCTAAGGATTGCATAGTATTTAAGCGTGCAATGGCCAATAGACCAACCTTAGCATGGACAGACACACTTCGAGTGCCTGCATTGATGCCCTCCCCACCTGTTGAACAAATGTCACAACACATGGTCCCTAGGGCCCAAAATGTTGTTCAAACAACACCCTTACCACCTTCAGTGCTATGACCGCAACCACCACATCTGAGAATCACGTCTATGAATCAAGTGGGTTGTGAGTCATCTATTTCTTGTTTAGAAGGCTGTGAGGAAGATATAGACCCTAATATTGCCTATGGGATTGATGCTCTTGAAGAAAGTCCACAATACTACATGGAGGACTATTAGGAACAAGTCAAATCTGTCTATCAAGTAGCTGCTCTTGCTGCAAGAGACCAAAATATCAATTACACTGCCAAGAGTCCACCTCTTCAGTGCTATGAGTGTGAAGGTCCACATTGTGTGACCGAGTGTCTTATTAGGCTACAAAAGAACGCCACTGGAAACCAATCAAGCGAGCACGTCTACAATGCCGATACTCATGTGTAATTGATGTGGCATAGATCATTTGATTGCCCAATGTCCAAATAACCCAAATGCACCGAAGAGCAGGCCATTAAACTTGATTGAGATTACCGAGGAGCGATAATAAAGTACACGTAAACGTACTCACACAATTGATGCTCCAAAAAAAAAATTATATTCTTGAGGAAGAGACACGACATCAATTGCCCAATCTCAGAAGAAGAAGAGAACACGAAGGAAGAGATCGCAAAAAGCAGCGAAGTCAGACCTCAATTCAAAGACCAACATAGGGACTGATGACGACCCCGAATACATGAACGGTGTTGAAGAGGATTCTGATTCAGGTGAAACCATGGAGACCAAAACGACCACTAATAAAGAAACCAACAACAAAGACCATCAAGAGCCACAATGGCTAGGATCCAAGAAAAAGATAGGAACTTATCCAAACCCTATATAGGAGATCAAGCGAGTCAAGCAATTAAGGAGTTTGGGAGAAGATACCCAAAGGGACCTAGAACTAGCACCTAAGCAAATCCAGATTATAGACACATTGTTCCCTGCGCAACAACAACCTCACAAAGTCCATAGACCCCTAGCCATACCTAGTGTCATCTAAAAAGAAAGTGACTTAAAGTCATGGGAAAGTGGGCATACTCACTTCTTGTTGGAAAGAATGTTTACAGAGGGACTACCTGACCCTATCAAAGAAATGAAAATCCAATCTTCCCCACGTCAAGGGACTAAAGCCCAAAAGGTGCCATTAAATATTACCAAATTGATGGATTTCATGGCTTCAGAAGTTAGAACCACTATCATGTCCAAACTATATGGAGACCCTGAGCTATTCTTAGCTCTTCGAGCTTTCCTCAATGGAAAACTAAAGATCGAGCTACCACAATTTGCACAAATGGATGGAGCTAGGGAGATGCCAATAGAGGAGGAACACTTAGATACACAACCCAACCTAGATCAAAACCTTGTTGTAGAAATACCTATTAACAAGTTGGTACAATACTTTGAGGGTGATGAATCCAATGCAACCATACCAATCACTACCAAGGGATTAACTGTGAAGGGAATCCTTGATGGTGGTGCTAGGGTTAGCATTGTGACTAAAAATTGATGGGAAACTATGGGAAGACCTTAGCTTGGGACCACAACCATAGTAGTAAAGATGGCCAATGGGTCTATTGTTAAACCTACTGGGATGCTAGAAGATCTCAAGATCAAGGTCTTTGGACATAAAATAAGAAATACCTTCATTGTTATGGATTCCTCCAAGCACACTATGGCATCTGAGATGATCTTAGGACGTCCTTTCATGAGGGAAGCAAAAATGGTGCATGACTGGTCTAAAAACCATGTCTACTTGCAGTTTCAAGATTTTGTCATTCGAGTGGATCTTGTAACTGGTCGAGAACATCCTCTAGGAAATAGATTTATAATTGAACATAGATATGACACCACAGTTCACTTGGCCCCATTGCAGTATTGTTACACATGTAAAGTGGACATTGAGGCTCGGGAAGATTCTCCTTATATGGATGTACTACGTGGGATGACTGAGTCGGACAATGTGGATTGGGTCCACTTAGTAGCAACCATAGACACTTGGGGAAATAGGGAGACAACCTGGGTAACAACTGAGGGGGATGAAATACCACCACTTGTACCCTTAAACATGCTAGAAGCAATGCATATAGCTTTTGATGACCTAAAAGATGAAGGTTTGACTAGCATTGGAACCAGTAGCGTCTCACAAGACTACAGCCCACATGATTTGGCGTCAGAATCATCTATTGAAATTGACTCTGAAGATGAAGAATTTGAGTTAAATCCTAGCACAAATGTGGAGAGAAACCATTCAGGGCCTAGTGGTACCTTAGATGACAATCTATCCAAGGGAGCAGAAGACACAAGTAGCGATTGATCTAGTGACTCTTCACTATAGATCAACCGTAACAAAAAATTAGACAAGAAGCGTAAGAGATATAAGGGGCAACGATATCAAGAAAATGTGCAAGCTAGAATAAATGAAAAGAAATCTACCTTAATTATATAGGGGCATGTGATGCTCATTGGAAGTTGGTAGATAACTGGGGTGAATACCTTCAAAGCGTTATGTGGTGTAGTCCACAACCCATTGACATAGCACAACTAGAGGCTATAGAGAAGCCAAAGTTGAGCCGTATCGTAAGGAGACGACAAAATCGAGAGTTAGCTCAACAAAAAAAGGAATCAAAAGTAAAATCACAGTCCACAGAACAACAGGACCCCACAGACTTACACCCTGCACCTAAACATTTCAAATCCTACACCACAGAGGAACGTAAGGTTGTGTATACAAAGGCTCAAAGAAAACCTATCGGTGGAAGCAATGGAGTTTATGACGGTCCAATGATAGTTAAGGAAATAGAGTTAGCAGACCCACGAGAAGAATCCAAACCTGTTTTCACTGCCCAAGATCTGACAGAGACTGAGGAGTGTGTACTTAAAGAACTTCTCAAGGAGTTCAGGGATATATTTGCCTGGACATATCATGATATGAAAGGTGTTCCACCTTTCGTGGTGCAACACACAATCCCCATGAATAGCATGGCTAAATCAGTTCAACAACGACCCTACCCAATGAATCCTAAATATGCAAAGATCGTTCAAGAAGAGATTGAAAAGCTTGTGAAATGCAGATTCATATGGAGCTTTCCTTTCCCAAAAAGGGCAAAAAATATCCCAATTAAAAGGGGAAATGAGAGAGAAAGATGACGGCTGAGAAAAGGAAGAAGACTCCACTTTAATAAAGTGGAAAATGCCCCCATTATTTTAGCTGTATTTTCCTGCACATCCTTTTTTGCTTACAGAGACTTGTTTTTTGGAGCTTTTGAGAGACCTTCCATCTTCAAAAGCTTGTAACTTTCTCGTCGGTTATCAGAATCAAGCATATGGATGCTCTATGGAGATCCTCACGACACAAGCTTCGTCTTCATGGTCTTGGTTTTCTTAAATTTTAGCCATGGTTTGAGTTAGAGCTGCTTCTCGCCCATCTTCACAGGTGTTCGACTTTGGTGTTTTCTACCGTTATACATGGTTTCTTTCCAACGGTGTGACTCGTGCAGAGCTATAGAGGCACTTGTTTTCCTTGTCGTTTGCACGCTAACATCGTTTTGGTGCCCCCACTGAGGAGAAATCCTCATGTGCTCCAATTTTCGCAAAATTTGTCCACTATGCAGGCAGAGAATGTAAATGGGATGTGGGTCCTTATGGACAACCGCCTATGTATGTGCTATTTGTGGACAACAAGTGAGGCGGTCGCTTAATTTGGATTGCAGCCTTTGTGAGGGTCGTGAGGTTTTGTGAAGTCGAGCACTGGGGGCCGGGTTGCCCAGTGTGAGGTGGATTAGGTACTGGAGCGATCCATCGACATCCCTTGCAGTTTCGACGTCACATGTAAGTGTTTGTGTGGCAATCAAACATGGCAGACGAGTTTCCTAAGTTCATGGATTGCCTAGTGAAAATGCGCAGTCTTTTATTGAGAAATTGGAAGTTACTTGCTTGCTTCGGGGCATACAGGATCCGGCTATACTGTTACGGCTGCTGCAATACAGTTTACACGATGAAGCAAAAGCTTGGCTACAAAATTATGGAGAGGCGGCACAGGCACAAACGCAAGGAATTGTGTTGGATTATAATCATGTGAAGCTGGCATTTTTGGCACAATACAGGAATGTTGAAGCACGTGATGAAGTTTGGCATGAGATTTTGGGCTACACTCAGAGGGCTAATTAGAGTGTGGATGATTTTGTCATGCATTTTACCCGCCTTTGGGATAAATGGGCCCGAGCATTGGGAAATGAAACCCCTCCCGCCATGTTAAAAAAGGACCGTTTTTTGGCAACCTTGAAGGAGAGTTTGAAGTTTAAAGTTGAGTTGAAGCGGCCTACCACTTTTGAAGAAGCAGTTGTAATTGCTAGGGGGAAAGAATGGAAAGCTCAAAGACTTAACGAGTATGGGAGAGTGGTCCATGGACAGGTTAATGGTGGCCAAAATGAGGAGAGTCAGGTAGAGGCTGGAGTTCAACCTATGCAAAGGGCTGCAGACACTGAGCAATTGCAGCGTAATATGCAGGACATGATGACCATGATGGAGGAGTTACGGCTTAATGTCCTTGGAGGTGGCCGTGGTCGTGACGGTGGTAGAGGGATGGCTCAGGCATGTGAAACTCAACCTAATGCCAATGTGGGTCGTGGACAAGGTGCTCCTCAACCAGAAAGAAGGTTTATCCCTACCTGTTATAATTGTGGTGAATTGGGACATATTAGCACTCATTGTACAAAGCCAAAGAGGATGGGAGGTGATATGTACCCACTTCCCCAGCAGGTTTGTGACAGGTCTAATGATTATGCCTTGGATATATGAGAGGATCGTGGTGCTGAACAAGAGAATCAAGCTTCAACATCAGGTGGTCACGTGGGTATTCTGCAAGTGGAGAGAAAAGAGGTAGATACGATGCCATTGGGGAAGCGGGAAAGGGCACCAAATGGTGCTGGCCCTAGAAAGAAGAAAGGGAAGGAGAAAGAGGGTGAAGATGCAAAGACCAAGAAGAAAAGAAGACCTCGCAGGAAGTTTGAAGTAGCGGATTTGCCATTGGGAGAAGGTCAGACAGCTTATAGTCTCAAGGAGGATCTGATTGGCAGGAAAGTAAATTGTACTTTTGGACAGTTGATGAACATGGTACCAAAAATTTAAGAGGCAAAGGAAGTCGTTAGTGAATCCTATTGAAAAAGAGACAAAGCATGGTCATGTCAAAGTGTTGTCTCTGGAGGAGTTACCCGACATCTGTCCTGTGGTGAACGCTTGGCACAAAGGTGTGGGCATGGGAGAGACCTACATTGATGGAGATGCGCAAGTTTGTGTGATCACACAGTCATGTGTCGAGAGACTTGGCTTGATCATGTCTGGAAGCTCTGGGTTCAGGATTCGACTAGCAAATCATGCCAAAGTTAAGTGTTTGGGACTCGTCAAAGGTTTGGAGATTGATGTTTTTAATGTGAAAGTTATGGTGAACTTTCACGTTATGCCGGCAAGTTTAGGAGCTTTTCCTCTCATATTGGGACGACCTTGGTTAAGAGCTGTTGGTGCTGTACAAGATTGGGGCAAGGGCACAATCGTTGTGCATAGCAAGAAGGGAGAGAAGAGGATGTTTGATATGATTACCAAACAGCCTCTGGCAGTAGAAGAGGTGTCTGAAGATGATGAATCTGAAATCACCAGTGAGGGAAGTTCAGAGGATTCAGATAGTAGTGCTACTTCAAGTTCCAGTGACGAGGGTGAAGTGTCCTTTTTGTTACTAAATGAAGAGGAGAAAGAATATGGTGAAGTGCTGCAGATTTCAGAGGATATAAATGCGTCAAGTCGATTGGAGCAGCTTGAAGAGTTAATGCAACCCAAGCAGGAGCTATCAGTGAAGAAAGGACTTGTTCAAAATATGCTAAGTACAGATTTGTCACGAAAAGAAAGGGCTGAATACCTGAAGATGCTGGACAAGTTTCCGAATCTTTTCATTACATCATATCAAGAAATAAGGGGTTTTGTCGGGGACCCAGTGAAGATTGAGTTGATAGAAGGAGCAAAGCCAGTGAGACAGAAACTAAGAAGAATGGGTAAGGAGCAAATGAATGCTTTAAAAGAAGAAGTGGATAAGCTTTTAAATGCAGGGTTTATTGTTCCAGTAGATAATGCTGAGTGGGTCAGCCCTGTAGTGGTCACTCCCAAGAAGGATGGACATTGGAGAGTTTGTGTTGATTATAAGCCGTTAAATGCAGTGACCAAAAAGGATCCTTACCCATTGCCTTTCATTGATCAACTCTTGGATACAGTGGCTGGTTTTGAAAGGTATAGCGTCTGTGATGGTTATTCAGGATAATTTTAGCTTATCCTTGCTCCTGAAGATCAAAAGAAGACTACCTTTATCACTCCATGGGGTTGTTTTTACTTTCTTTGCCTTCCCTTTGGGTTGACAAATGGGCCTAGGGCTTTTGAGAGAAAGGTAGATTGGGTTCTTACCCCATTCCTTGGGAAGTTTGTCAAAGGGTTTATAGATGATTTTTGTGTGTACAGCTCATGCAAGGAGCATGTTCAAAAGCTTGAGATGACTTTTGCAATGTATGATGAATGCGGGGGTCAGTTGAACCCTAAAAAGTGTCATTTGGCACAGCCAAGGGTGAAGCTTCTTGGGCATATGATCTCTGAAAATGGAATTGAAGTAGATCCAGGTAAAGTAGAAGCTTTGCTATTGCTGTCATCCCCAAAGGATACAAGACAATTGGCTACTTTCATTCAGAAGGTCAAATATTTGTCTCGTTTCATACCTTTGTCATCACAGCTGTTGTATCCTTTGCAGCAAGTGGTAAAAAATGATCCTTTGGAGTGGACACGTGACTGTTAGGATGTTTTTGACAAAGTTAAAGAAGTGTTAAGCACCTTACCTATTATGCAGGCCCCTGATTGGGAGAAGGAGTTTTATGTTAACCCATCAGTTGGAGAAGACGCTATTGGGGCTATGTTGTTGCAAAGAGGGAAAGAGTCTCAGTATATGAGGCCTGTTTATTATGCTAGCAGGGTGAAAAATCCTCATGAAAGAGAGTACACAGAGGTTGAATTGGTGATGATTAGCATGGTCTATGCGTGTAGACGGTTTAGACATTACTTGTTGCAGAAACCATTCACCTTTCTCACCAGTTTTTCATTGCTTCCTCAATTGTTCAATAACTCAAATATATCAAGGGTAGTGATGAAATGGGTTATTGACATGCAAGAGTTTCAATTCACTTTTCTAGTGGAAGAGAGTACTTGGGCTACTTTGGCAGACTTACTCACTTATAAAGAGACTCCTGTTTTGGTTAAAGAGGAAGTGGTCCAAAGGAAAAAAGTAGAAACTCCTACTATATCAAATGCTTCACTACTACATTTTGATGGCTCTTATCGAAGAAGTCATGATGCTGCTTCTGGTGGGGTTGTTATTTATGATACGCAGGGAAATCTTGTGAGGAAGCAAGGGTTAAAACTCAATGCAAAGAGTAATAATGAAGCGGAGTATATGGCTCTTGAAGGCGGGTTATACATTTGTCTACAATTGGGAATCAAACGTTTGCAAATCAAAGGTGATGCGTTGTTAGTGGTAAAGCAGGTGTTGGGAGTATGGAAGAATAAGAATCCTAGATTGAACAATCGATGCTTCAAAGTGAAATCACTACTCAAAAAGTTTGACGCATGGAGCTTGTAGCATGTCGAAAGGACTCAAAATGAAGAAGCGCATGAAGCCGCGCAAGCAATAATTACTTGTGTGTTTGTGTTGAAAGCGGATGTCCCTTTGTAAATGGAAGAGAGGTGTTGTCAAAAGAGGCGGATTTTTTATTGACCGGTCCCTTGCCTGAAGATTTGCCTTCATCTAAAAAGTATGATTTTATGAGAAGAGCAAGGAAGTACAAAATGATTGGTGATATGATTTACATGAAAGGAAGTGATCTGGTGTTGCGTCATGTACCTTGGAAGGAGGAGATTTACAAAATTTTAGAAGAAAACCATGAAGGGTCTTGCGGAGGTCATTTTGCTATGAAAATTATGCTTCACAAGATCTTGCAAGAAGGCTATGTTTGGCCTAGTATTCAACGGGATGTCAATCATTGGTGTAAATCTTGCTTGGCTTGTCAAAAAATTGGAAAAAAGGGTTCTTAAACCCGAGCTGCGAAAGACAATCCTGGCTAATGAGGTGTTTGAAAAATGGGGCCTCGATGCTATTGGGCCATTACCCACTTCAAGTAAGAGGAATGTGTATATTTTGACAGCGGTGGATTATTTATCACGTTGGGCAGAGGCCAAGGCTGTCAAACAAATTACCAGCAAGGAGATGGGAAAGTTTGTGTACGAGCACATATGCTGCAATTTCGGGGTGCCATTGGAGTTACTGTCTGACAGAGGGCCAGGGTTTAGAGGTGAAATGTTTGATTTCTTATGCAAAAAGCTTGGCATAGAGCATAAATACAACACTCCTTATTATCCGCAGTGCAATGGACTTAATGAGAGGTTTAATGGGGAATTGGTAAAGATTCTGACAAAAATGAATTTAACACATGCCAAAACTTGGGACTCAGAGTTGCCTTGTGCGTTATGGGCATATAGAACGGCAATCAAAACTACCACGGGATTCTCACCATATCACTTGGTTTATGGCAAAGAAGCTTTGATGCCTATTGAGGTGGAAATCCCTGCACTCAAGTTTTTGTCATTGCGAGATGAAGAGCAACAAGATGCTTGGCAACAAAGGTTATTGGATTTACAATGTCTGCAGCTAGACAGGCTTTTGGCCTTGGATTACTATCAAGAAGTATGTAGAAAGGCCCAGAAAAGAGCTAATGAATGCATGAAAGATAAGGGAATTGAGAAAAGAGATCTTGTTTTGCGATACAATAGCAAATTGGACCACACTTTCCAAAAGAAGTTTCAGATCAAATGGGAGGGTCCTTTTACTGTTGTAAACAAGTTTGATAATGGGACATACCAGCTGGCTGATTTAGATGGTACACTACATAGCTACCGTGTTAATGGTTATAGACTTAAGAAGTATTTAGCATGGTTGATGACTATTGTGACAGATGAGATGCTATCAATGGAAACAAAGAGTGTGAATGCGCCACAAAAGATGGATGAAGTTTCTGGGGATGAGCTGCATCAATTGTTCGCCCTGGAAACCTCTGCTTGTCATGAATGATCAAGCAGGCTAGGGGGGGTTGACAAGTTATGTCAGGCATTTTTGGGATGAGTACAAAAGCCATAAATGATGCCAAAAAACTTGCTAACCACCCTCATGTATATATATGTGCATAGTGCTTCCAGCTTTGAAAGTGTCCGTGTAAAAAACCCTGTACAAAGGCTTGGTTTTGGTCAAGCGGTTGGTTGAGTTTTGGGTTGGTCGAGCTTTCAAAAAATAGTTTTTAATAAGCATTTCTAGCCGTGCTTGATAGCTTGCAAATCGGACTTCGACATTATGAGTTACATGCACTTGAAGTGGAGGTTTTTTCACTTAGAAAGTGGCGACAGATGCACGTGGGAAGACGGCAAGTGGGCCGACTTGATGGTTTTTTTTAGCAATGGTATGTTTAAAAATTTTTGGAGTTAGTTGAGGTAATAAGTTCCAAGCCGTGCTTTACTGTGCTATATTTGGAGGTCGGGGTCACCCGCTACGCCTCCGAGAAAATGGCTCAGTTTGGGGGCAAAACAGAAATTTCAGGTTTGGACATGGGGAAGATGGGGAAGTTGGGGAGAGCATGCCATGTGGCAATGGACTAAACCCACATGTGGGGGGTTGAGGGGAAAGTGGAGGGTATATATACTAGAGGAGGACTACTCTATGGTGTACCAAATGGTAAAGGAATGCACTCAAGGCCTTGCAAGGGGGGCTCGTGGGCATTTTGGGGAGCTTGGGGTGCCATCTTGAGTTCCCACCAGCCTGGCCAGGCGCTTGGACAAAAGTTTTGGTCCCCTTGACACTTTCCCCACCTCCCCCTTGGTGAAAATCACCGACATGGAGCTTTCCTTTCCCAAAAAGGGCCAAAAATAGCCCAATTAAAAGGGGAAATGAGAGAGAAAGATGACGGCTGAGAAAAGGAAGAAGACTCCACTTCAATAAAGTGGAAAATGCCCCCATTATTCTTATCCACTTCATAAAGTGGAAAATGCCCCCATTATTTTATCTGTATTTTCCTGCACATCCTTTTTTGCTTACAGAGACTTGTTTTTTGGAGCTTTTGAGAGACCTTCCATCTTCAAAAGCTTGTAACTTTCTCGTCGGTTATCAGAATCAAGCATATGGATGCTCTACGGAGATCCTCATGACACAAGATTCGTCTTCATGGTCTCGGTTTTCTTAAATTTTAGCCATGGTTTGAGTTAGAGCTGCTTCTCGCCCATCTTCACAGGTGTTCGACTTTGGTGTTTTCTACCGTCATACAAGGTTTCTTTACAACGGTGTGACTCATGCAGAGCTATAGAGGCACTTGGTTTCCTTGTCGTTTGCACGCTAACAACACCTTATTGGACATGGGTGCTAAATATAATTTTCTATCATATGGGGTGTGGCGTCAGTTAGGAAAGCCACCTCTATCTGAGAGTATTATCCAAGCCAAGGGTGTCAACAAGAAAAAAACTACAGTTTTTGGAATCTCGCACGCTTCTGTCAGTTATAACAATGGGGTTGTAGCTCAAAACTTTTTGGTCATGCTTGCTGGAACTATGGAGGGTAATATAAACCAAGGACGTATGTGGATGATAGCCACCAAATGCACTATTAATTAGGGGATTGGGGGTGTCATAACGCAAAAACCAACTCTTAACCCTGCCACTCAAGCCATAGTCCCTGAGATATTGCCTCTTAAGGAAATAAAACCCAAAATATTGCATGTCCAAGAGGTTGAACAATATCCCCATAGCCCAACTCTCTAGAGCTTCAACTGATGTAGTTGGGATAAAGCTTGAGACACACAAGAACCATCCTAATATAACAAAGAAAACACACAAGTAGGTTCCTAAAGCTTCTTTAGTGACCATAGCTAGTGTTAAAAGGCAGGAGCTTGGTAAGAGACGTCCCCCTCGCCCTAAGAAATATAAAGAAACGTTGCGTTGGATTCCTAAAAAACTATTGGAAGCCCAAGGCTACTATGAAGAAAATGATCAAATCTGGGTGCCAAAATGTAAATTGTGCTCTTACTTGTCACCTGGCCTATGTGAGCCCAATCCTGTAGCTCTAAAACAAATTGACAATCGCCGAAAGGAAAAAAACCACAGAATGCTACACACCCGCTCAAGAGCTAGTTTGGGTACCGAAGAAAGAACAATTTGTTCCACCTAGCTTAGAAATAGGAAAGTCAAATGAAGCTTCGTGCTCTTTATGTATTTCCTATATGGAAATAGAAGCTTTGCCACAACCTCCACCTACCATTGTACATATCCATACAAACAAGCAAGAGTTTGCACCTCACGTTGTAAGTTCACCACCTACAACAATGTTGCAAATAAAATCATGGGAGAGTACCTTACCACCCTTGCAACTAGATAAAATGCCTAGGACGATCGAAAACTATTGGTCAAAGTCTTCACCCATAAAAACTTGGAACAATTGATTTCAAAAGGTGACGACATCATTGCAAAAGGTATGATCTACCCAAGGAAGGGGGGAGTGTTTACTGACATCCATCATTCACTTGCTTCCCTCTCAACCTTCCTCCCTGACCTCTCAATCTCCCAATCTTAAGGAATGTATATATAAGGCCTTATACTCACAAAAAACAAAAATAAGAAAGTAAAAGAGCACTAGCCACCAAATAAAAATCTGGAAACTACGAGTTCTATACATATCACAAAATCATAAAAACACATTATGCACAAGGACACGACCTTTTGACACAACCCTTGTAACATTTACATTCTAACCATCATCTATCTGTGTATACAGATTGGGCTAGTACGCTAGAGTCATCCACTCCTGCCTTGGGTGAGAGTTACCCTCATTACTTTTCACAAGTGTTTCACATGGTCTTTTCGGTGCTTGCCTGTGAATGAGATTTAATAGGTACGCTAGCATGTGAGAGGAATTTCGAGGAGTTAGAATGGATGATACGTCTCTTGACCACGACTGATTTATACTTAGTAGAGAGCGTCTCTCCCATTGTGTTTAAGATGAGAAACCTAACAATGGTTTGATTATACAAACTATTGAACCATACAATGGAGTAGACCAGACATGACATATGGACAAGGGCACTGACATATGGACAAGGACAATGACATTATAAAGAGAGATAAGTTGCATGTATATAACACCATGTCAATTGTTGTTTTAATATTCTACATTAGCATGAACTACAAATAAGTGAAAAAATGTTTGATGTAGAACTTCCTTTCACCAGGTATTTCTATTGCTATGATCCACTTTGAAGATATCCAGTCCCTAGAGACAAACCTCCACTAATCCTAGAAGGAGAAGGATCCAACTATTACGTGCATCCATACAAAAGCATTCAGTTAGACATGTCATGCTTGTGTGTATTACAAGTGTCAGAACTTGGTCCAATTGCTATCCATGTCACACCTATAGAATTAGCTTACAGCCTACCCTACGGACTATCATTTATTTTCAACCATATACCAAAGTCAACATATGTCTAATGTATCATTAAATCCAAGATGTAGTCTTTTTGGAAACAAATTGGACATCATCTTGTTTGTATTTCAGAGAAATTGTAAAAAACCCACAGTAATTGCCATCTCTTTGGAGACCCTCACACGAGAATTAAGGCTTTTAAGCAAAAATGGAAACTTTAAGTAGTCATGTAATCATAAGAAGTCTGCATTATCCTTTATATTTATTCAATGCCATTCACAATGCAAGAAATCTGAGCAAAATGTCTAAGTCTAAGCCAATCACCATGCAAGAAGTCTAAGTAGAATATGAATGTGTAGCTTTGATCCAAAGGACCTTGTTTTAAAGAAATAGTCAAGAAAATCTACAAAAGTTGGACAACTTTTTTTGGCAAAATGAACTAGGTTTCAAAAAACTCTATGTAGGCAGTGTAAACATACCCTTCAAGATGCTTGAGCCATGATGCCCATAGGAAAATTTTGCTAACTTAGAGAAAGACCTATACCATGGTGGTAGGTCGAACAAATTCTAGAACCCGAGAGTATACAGAGATAAACGTTATGTGTAAGGTCTCACTTGTGTACTTTAATTGAGTTTCCACAACTAAGAGGTGTCTAAATGCATGACCAGGTTTTATAATTTTTACAGGTGCTAGAGCATGTAAGTATATCTCTTCTTAACATGTACGCTAGGTACGCTAGCATGTGAGAGGAATTTCGAGGAGTTAGAATGGATGATACGTCTCTTGACCACGACTGATTTATACTTAGTAGAGAGCGTCTCTCCCATTGCACAAGACTACTCTCTTGACCAAGATGACTATAGGCGTCTAGTGACCTTCTTAGTAAACATCGGTGCCTCTAATGATGAAGACAATTTACATGATTACAGAGATGACACATATGGTCTCACGGTTGATGACTTTGTTTTTCTCAATGACGAGGATAGAGGTTTAGCCTTAGGGTTCCCCCCCAATCTCTACAATATCCTATTCCCTTGACTCTATAGGGGGAGTGCAAATAATTAGGTTAGGGTTCCTTATGTTGTTTAATTGTGTTCAATAAGGATTGGTACCTCTTTCCACTGATGTGGATATGGAAGGTGGATGTTTGGTGGTGACTATTGTGTAGTTTGTGACTACATAAGTATGCCTTTGAAGGACAATGTCAATGGATGTTTTCACGTTACAACGGATATTCTCCATTAGATCAGGTGTACTACTTCCTTTTATCTATGCGTTCCATAGTTACATATTTGCATCTTGTCATTTGAGTTTCTAACAATGCATAAAATTTATGAAGTTGTGACATTGCCAATTTAGATGCTATAATCTTTTCAAACTTCTAGTACCTTGTTCTCCTCTTTGAGTTTGGTCTATTAGTTGGCTTTAAGTAGGTATCAGGACCTTAGGCTAAACTAGGCCACTTAATTGCTGACTTTAATTCCTAAATAGTCTATTAATTGTAGTAACTTTAGTAATGTTTTAGTCTATGAGGATATAGTTCTCTCTAGCTTATTTGACCTAAGTGTGACTTGTGTTGTGGAAGTCCACATGTTAAGCTGATATTTGAGACCTCGAGTATCTCGGATAGTTTATGCTCAAGTTGGTATTTGAGACCTCGAGTCTCTCGGCTAGTTTATGCTCAAGCTGGTATTTGAGACCTCGAGTCCCCCAGCTACTTGTAGCAACTATGACAAAAAAAGAAAAAAAAAGAGAAAGCAAATAGCACAAACTTCCTTGTATTTTATGTTGATCACACTTAAATGGTATAAGTGACAAGATCACTAGTCTTTAGATCCCAATGAGCATTCTTAGGGTTAACTACTCTTTAGTCGACATTTTTTAATTAACGTTGGTCAATCTAGTACTTACTTTAGCCCTAGCTCTTGTGTACTTCTCTTAGAGTCAACCTAATAGACCTTAACTCAATTGCATTTCATTCAGGTACTAAGCTTGTTCTAGTTGACAATGTTACAATTCATGATTTTTTTTTTCATTTCCTAGAATATCATGTATGCATCTCACTTATTGCATGCGTGCACATGCTGCCTTTGAGCTTTCACAATGTTTTTTTTTCCCTACTCTACAGATACTCTTATCGTGGATCTTGATGCTGCACTGTTATATTCCAAGGATGGAATCTACATTAGGAAGGGGGGCATATTAACCATCGGAGTCCACTTCTAGTAGTCATGGGCCGTACTTATCAGTCCAATAGGAAAAGGGTAAGAGTGATCGCCGATGAGAGGTGAACTCTAACTAGAACATTCAAGGGTTAGTTGGCTAAGCATGGGCACTGAAGTGTGAATGGGCAAGCTCATATAAAAGTCACCTAAACCTTAAAATCACTCATTCTCTCATTTGTGCAATTGAAGAGTGCTCTTGCTCCATCTCCAACTTCTTCTTCATCTCCTTGTGTGTGTGTGTGTGTATGCATGAGAGAGAGAGAGAGAGAGAGAGAGAGAGAGAGAGAGAGAGAGAGAGAGAGAGAGAGAGAGAGAGAGTGATTAAGCATTGTGACGGCACGACGACGACGAGCTGGTTGAGTGCGGCATGGTGCTCCCTCTTATTTGCGGCGAGGAATCCTCACGAAGGCGAGCGTAGGGCGGTGAGTGACACACCCTTGCTCTCTTGAGCTTGCTAGATTAGTCTGGTTGTGTACTTGCAACCATTTTTGGCTTGCACACAGTGCACGGCAAGTCCCTTGCTTTGACACGTGCGACAGATGTGCACATTAGGGTAATTAGTTTCTAGCTTTTTTAGCTTGTACAAGCGCCTGTAAATCATTTTTGATAACCCATACAAGTAGTGCTTAATGTGGCAATATTTGGACAAAAAAGTGCGGGATCTTATAGGTGATACTGTCTTTATCTGGCCTAGTGTCAGGGCTATTTTTCACTATATCAGATGCATGGAAGTATCTGCATTCTACTGCGTAGTGTAAAGGGGTTTAATTTCTTGTGAACAAAAGGTTGTCTTTTTTAGCTTGTACATTGCCTGTAACTCATTTTGGATGTTTTGGTAACCAATGCACAACCAGTATAGTGGTGCTTTAATGTAGCAATACTCGAACAATGAAAAATGGGGGACCTTATACTTGATACTATCGTTTTTTTGGCCTAGAGTCGGGCCTCTTGGGACTCTGTATCAGATGCATGGAAGTTTTTGCATACTACTGCGTAGTGTAAAGGGGTGCTGTCCTCCTTCGTGCCACTTTTGGGATTGTTACATCTACAAAGGTCTCATGTATTAGGTTATATCGCATGAAGTTGAAAGAACTAGTAACATATATGGTTTTTTTCTCTTTACTAATCTTCTTAACTTAGGCTCTTTTAGTGTTTTTTCTCATTAAACTTACAAACTCTGGTAGGTTGATATTCGTAAATGATTATGAGATTGTTGATTTGGCTTGACAAAAGCCGAGAGTTTTTTAAAAAAATGGAAGGTATCTATAGTTGGTATTGAGGACACTTTATGGCTTCATCGTACTTAGTAAAGCTAGTGAAATCGGAGCTTGACAAAATTGGCAAAGTTGTTCTGTTATTGGTACATATCTCAAGCTGATAATTAGATCACTTTATGCTTTATGGTACTTAGGAATTTGGGCCTAAGAAATTTGCAAAACAATACCTAAAAGAACTAACCTATGGGTTAAAATAGGACACTTGGATCAAAAGGGGTAATGGCCTTTTGATCAAAATGATATATATATATTAAATATCTAAAGGTATTTTAAAACATTGGGCTACCAATGAAACCATACAATTACTGACATTAAATGAGATAAATAAACTTGTTTTCACTAGAAAGAACTAAAAGACTGAACATTTTGGACAACAATTTTAAGTTAAAAAGGGTTGTAAGTTGGCCATGGATAATAACTGATATAGTCCATTGACACCTGTAATACACATCTAAGGCTAATGAATCTGTTGTCATGTTTGGATGAATGTAGGTGAGGACTCTATCCTTTCTTGGATTTTTTTTTGGCTTAAAGCTATTGTCTATGAGATAGTATACCTAATCTTACCACTAGGGAAGTAATTCTTTATTGGATCACTATTACTATATACTAGAATGAGACTTCATTCTCATATGCCATGTACAAAGATAATTCTAAGACTGAGTTGTTTTTGTACTAATTTTTGCATTTTCTTTGAAGCCAGCTGCATTTTGAATGTAAAAGTTTATTTATGTTTTATTATATAAATTAAAACAGCACACACACACACACACACACACACACACACACACACACATACATATATATATATATATATATATATATATATATATATATATATATATATATATATATATATATATATATATATATATATATATATATATAGAGAGAGAGAGAGAGAGAGAGAGAGAGAGAGAGAGAGAGAGAGAGAGGATCCATGCCCACACCTCTCCCTGTTGCCCTTCTCCCCTAAGCTCTGATTCTAGCGTAAGAGACGAACGACTATTGCATGCACACATAGATTAGTGCCTTGCCCCTAGTCATACCTTAGTCCTGATACAAGGTGTTGACACACAAAGATATCCTAGAGCTAGGGTGGGTGCATTCTAGAATTATACTTAGCCTTTCAACATTACATTGTATGTGGGATTTCTATCATTTACTCTCCTTCACTTCACCAAACTTGACCACAAATTTCAGCACAAGGCTTACATGTTAGAACAAGCAACCAGGGGGATATAACGTGTCTCAATTAGAAGCCTTGGAAATAATATACTCCACATGTGAGCATTCTCACGTCACCACTTCTCTACCCAATGGCTATTTATAAAGCTCACAAGAAGACTTTTTAAATGGATAACTAATGGGGCAAATTGTTGCCTTTTTAATTTGTCTTTGTTACTAGCATGCATCCTAAAAAGATGCATTCCTCTTATCAAGAAGAGGGCCTTTTTTCTAAACCAAAAATCTTTGCTGTGCTACAACACTAGAATCCAATTATGATGGCTTGTGGATTCCATATATGATGCAGTCCTTAGCCCTCCCCTAAAAGCTTCATAAATTTTCTTAGTAATGTGAAAAAGTGCTATGAAAATATCCCACATGAAGATGACCTAGGTCGAAAATCAAGAATATCCCAATTCATTACATATGCCTATGATCATTCACATTATAATTACATCTCGTTCAAAAAACTTCCCACTACTTGTGTAAATGTAACCAGGTCTGATCAAAGATATAATAATGGATGATCCATCTCTAAAAACCAAGCTATTTTCACGGCTTGTGGAAAATATGATTGTTCAATGTAATGGAGATACCTATAGACAAGTTGATGCATACCAATGGGATTGGCTTGTTTACCTATTTGGTGTAATCTATATCTACAATCTTTGGAATATGACTACATTGCTACAAGGTTATAGGATCCCACAAATAGGCATAAGCTAGCACTGATTCATAATGCCTTAGGTATTTGATGGTATACTATGGGTCAACAACGACTATACCTTCTTTCCTGATAATTATCCAATATATCCCCCTTGTCTAACAATTATCCACAATGCAACATCTTTCGAGAATGGACTAGGGCAAAAGACAACATTCCTTAGTATGCAGCTTGACGTAGAGGATGGTAGGATCAATAGAAAGAAGCTGGAAAAAGAAAAAATAGTCTCAACTAAGATCTTCAAGTACATGCAGAGAGGTACCAACCATCCATCATGATGGGCTTATAAAGTCATATTTACATAGATAAAGACGATCCTTTTTTCAATCTCTGCAACAATGGATTTGAAAGGTGCTCAAGCTATGGAGGCTAGTAACGGATACATATAAATATATAATTATCAATTAGAATTTCATAACATTATAGCTGTATTATACATGGTCAATGGTGGGCAGTAGGTTCCTCTAGGGGCCTAGTGCCTGTTGAGGGACCTCCTATTTATGCCTAGTGTGTGAAGAATGTAGGGAAACTATCACACACACAATAACATAAGCAATTTTTTGTGGGATCCAACACTTGTAGTTCTTAAGGGAACTTCTTATAAGTCTTGGTTTAAAAACCAAAAAATAATCTCATCATGTGTAAAGATGGATTGTGTTACGTGGTATGAGCTCGCAAAACCACACGAGTGATCTACCCCCACTACTTGCACGGTGGGGCCTTCCTCTATTTTCACCCCCATCACCCCACTCTTCAAAAGGAAAAAAAAAACAGCCATCACCATTGAAGCTTGCAAGAAATGGGCCCACCTCTCTTATGCTATTTCAAATCACGTGCATGGAATCAATAACGCTTAAGGCTAGAAGATATCCTATTTGGTCCTTACATTGCCAACAAAATCCCCCCAACTATGACTAATTAGGTCCTTGTAAAGCCTATATTCCCTACTATGTTGATATCAATAACAAATGCATTGTTTTTATGACACCTGTAGTCCATAAATAAAATTCTAATTAAGTGTTTTGATTTATGATGGATGTAGTTAATAATGAGTTAGGACAATGCTTGCCTAGAATGGAACTTGGTTAAATAAGAGCGGATTAACCAACACTATTATGGTGTGTACCATATGCCTTAATAATTCAAACCTTGTTATTACTAAACTTTTGTAAATGGTATTATTAATGTGGTCATTTTTTTGTTGCATACACACACACAAATTCTTGGAAAAAGTGACAAAGGAACTCATCAAAAGAGAAAGTAAGCATGCTCAAGCATAGACTGCAAGTAACACACACATGCTGAAGCATCAAATGTAAGCAACACATACATTAGCATAGTTAGTGAGTAGGAGAGGAAACAAGAAGGAGATAGACACCTAGCCAAGCTCTAAGTTTACTTCTCTTCCAAAAAGCTGAGTTCACATTTTACAAAGTTACATTTACACTTAGGGTTGCATACGGATTGTCCGGGTGTGCAAAACTAGTGAGGAAACTAATCATTAAACTAATCACCTAGGATGCACTAATTGAGTCTCTGTTAAAACTTGTAACTCTTGACAACCCGGATCTACAATACACAACACCGCGTTGTCGTGCTGTGGCACGTATATAGTGGGAACGGGCATTAACCGATTTATCTTGTTACTTTTTGACGCATAATTATACTTCATATAATACTCATATGCATAAGTAAAAGCTTTAGACCATACCTTAGTATTTACCTTTGAAGTAATATAAATGTACATTACTATTAGAAAGTACTGCAAGCAAGTATCAATGATTGTGCCTCTTTTTGTCTGGGGGAAAAACATTTGTATATTTCTTCTAATATCTCAGCTATACCCTACCATATATAAATTATTTTCTTCTTTTCACATTTATCTAATAATATAACCCTTCAATAATGCATACCTTCTTGGATACATACAAGAGGGAAGGGCCTACTAGAAGACTTTATGAAAAGCAAGATCCAAAGCTTCTTGGACCATCCCAATTTGAAAATTCTGTCCTAAAGGCGTGGAAAAAAGGCCAAAACCAAGTCAAGCTCTTTTAGTAGGCCAATTTTTCCTTTTGAAGCATGTCAATCCGAGCTACAGGTCAAAAGTTACAGGGAAACCAGTGAAAAACCCTCTCACAACTACACTGCAAGAAGAGATGGTAAACAGGTGAATCAAGTAAAAAGAGGTAATCTTTGTCTTTTTACATAAAATAAGATATTTGGAGGATAAAAGACATGAGCATGTGAATGTGACACCTCAAAGATGCCTTGAGGAACAAGACACACAAGTTGGGACCCCCTGCTGGAGCCACACAGAAGATGCCTAGGTGGGGCCCATATACATCATGCACCCACATGGAGCCTCAATGACCAAAAATGCTGAATTGCATGATATTTTGAGTCCTAATATTGAAAATTTTAAGAAATATCCAAAGAACATTTGATTTGGGCTAACTCTTTAGCCTAATCAAGTGATTATGTAAAACATGGCTCCCTCACCTATAAAAAGGGAAACCTTCTCTTCATTGGGGCAAGTTATGAGTGAGTGAGAATAGCTCAATTCCATAGTGACACACTCATCTTAGTGCCACACTTTCTCTTGAAGAAAGGCTGAAGTCTTGCCTCATCTTCTCTTTCGATTAAGGTGGTGGCGATTGCTCTCATATAAGATATATGTTGCTAGTTTTACTTTCATTTGCATATCTAGTCCAATACTTGTCTCTAACTCTATCTCTATCTCTCATTATCTATCTTTAATACCACCACCACACTTAGATCTATCTCTAATTCTATCTTACTTCCCATTTGATCTCTCTTGTTGTGTCCTAATTGTTTCATTGGAAGGTATTCAAGCAGCAACCTTGTCAATGTAATGAGTACAACCTTCTTGCGGGAAACAATTATGAGCACAAGGTTAGTAACCATATCTTCATCTTCCACAAGCATCTCTCTCTCTTAAGGTTCTCATTCTCTTCCACAAACTCTAGAATCTCCTTGCTACAGGTACTTCTCTCCCCGCAGTATCCTTATTGCCTAAGGGCAACAACAGGGCTTGGGAGAGAAACTCTCTTCTTCTTCTCCTTTCACTTCTTTCACACCTTTATCTTTGAACATACTAGGTTTATCATTGATGAATAGCCATAATCCACATAGAGGTAATTTCTTTCAATTCAATTCAGTGCAATCTATTAGGGCCAACATTTGGATTAGTTGAAAGATTCACTTTTAGCAACGCATAGTGTTTCTATTTGGTCCTGAAAGGCTCAACGAAATACTTCTCTCACCAGATCCCATCATACTACCTATTATTGACTATGACTTCTCTTTTGATGTGAATGTGGTTATTTTATTATGAATCAAGAGGATTTGTACTCACAACTAATCCCAATCGCTAGACAAAACATATACATTATAGTAAGCACAAAGCTACAGTTCCAAAGAGCAATCCGCAGCTTATTTGGACAACAAAGATTAAATATCATTAACTCATCCATTAACCCTTTTATCCCACCCATGATACCATATGATCGTAATCTCGATGTTTTCAGTTTTGTTTTGTTCTGACTATCTTTCATGAGTTCTCTCCATCACGTGTGTGTTTGTAAGGAAAAGTGAGCGGCTTCTTTGGCTACATTTCTTTTTTAGCTCTAGAAGCTATGCTATCTACATCTTAGCTCTTTCTCATAACCCTTGAGCTTCCTCACAAACTCTCACAGCAAGAGGACCGGTGCCTTCCTGGCAAGACCGCCTACTTTTTGAATATTTTTGGTGAACCCGACGCGAAACTGCCAGGGTGAGAGTTTGTGCATAACCATGGGTGATCATGTTGAGCAACAGGGTATGCATTTTGACCCAGCAACAATGCCAATGTTTAAAGCATTTGCAATGTTCATGCAACAACAACATGCCACTGAAAGAAGGGAGATTTCAACAATGAAGGCCATACAAGCGGTCGTCAACAGAATGGATCAATTCAATGGTAAAGATGTAACCAAGTACTTACGCGAGTATGTGAAGGAGATGGAGCTGCATCGCGTGTCAGAAGGTTAGATGATTCAACGCTTTGAGCTAGTTGTTGCTCCAAAAATTAGGGAGCATGTTAGGGCAATTAAAGATGGGCATGGGAGAAATTGGGAAGAACTCAAAGTAGCTTCAAAGGAGGAATATTTCATGGAGGACTCGGAGAGAGTGACCAAAAGGACATTCTTAGAATGGGTAGTCAAGCCAAAGCAAGGACTATCAATAACAGAGCTACTTAGGGAATTTGAGCGGCGCTATGCACAACTCACCAGGACAGAAAGGGCCACACTAGATGCAGAGAAGACAGATCTTTTCTTACCAGCTACAGGTAAAGAGTTTCAAGAAAATTTGGAGCTTCTTCTTAAAGATAAAGACGCTGAGCGAGGACTAAAGACCAACTGGAATGAGGTTGAAGGTGCTGTCTCACTTCTTGCCAAACAACAAAGAAGAAGGGACAAGATAGTAGTAAACACTACAAGTCCTTCCACCTCAACTTCTGATAAAATGGTAAAGCCTACTTTTATCGCCTAAGTTTGATGAGTCTATGCTAGATGAGCTTGTGAAGGGAACGCGTGACTTGAAGGTGAAGTTTGCAAAACTTGAAGAAAAAGGCCAACCATCAGGGCCACTTCCTAGGCAAAGACAACAGCCCAAAGAAGGGTTTGTTAATAGATGTATTTGGTGTGATAGTACAGACCATGTAAGAAGGGATTGTGATGATTTTAGTGATGATTTGTCAAAAGATGTTGTCTTTTTTAAGGATGGTAAAATCCACTTAAGAGAGACAGGTCTACCCTTGAGAACTAACTTTGGGAAGGGGGGAATGCAAACCTTAGTTGAAGATATGGAAACTAACTGTGCGAGCTCTTCAATTGAGGCAGCTACTTAAGGAGTAAAAATTGAGCACCTTAATGATGAAGAGGCGAGTGACCATCATGGTCAAATTTGGCCAGATGTCATGCAATTAGCTAAAAAGGGAAATCTTACAAAAGAGATTCTACATGAAGCAGGTGATTGCATACGTCTAGAAACAGGATGGAATAATCCAGTGGACTCATTGTCAGTGCATGCCTACATTACAAAATGCCAACAAAATGAGGCGATTGTAGAAGAGAAGAGCAGACGTGAGAATGTTGATGAAGGACCATCAAAAAGAGCTTCCAGAAGTGGTGGAAGAAGCGACTCAATGCCGTCCCAAACACCCTCAACACAAGGAGCGTCTCAACCTGAAGTACTCATGGAGGAGTCTACAACAGGAAAGAAGAAAGAGCCAACAAAAGGTAAGACAAAAGGCCCAACTTATAAACTACAATCTGATATTGAGGTTGCTACAGATTTAAAGAAAGTCTTGGAGGAAAGGATCTTGAATAGCAAGATTGAGTTTACTCTGGGAGAAGTTCTTGGCATTGCAAAGCGTGAATTCCATGAGGAGATCATTGACATCATCAAGAGAAAGAGGCAAACCCTTGCTGAAGTTTCTCATCCACAGGTTGAAGGGGAAACCTCGAAGACACAAGGGATGCAGCTGCAAAATAAGGAAGATGATGGAGCTATGGTAGGATGCTACCAATCTAGTGGGAGAGTGAAGTAAGTGCATTTCTCAAATGATGATGAAGAAGTTGAAGATATTCCTAGGAGTTACTATTCACGAAGTCATTGGGCAAGGGCTACTACAGAAACTTTGGTCAAGGTAGGTGATCTTGAAGAGCCATTTGTTGCCTTAATTGACCATGGTTCAGAAATAAACATAATGTCAAAGAGTCTCTACAACAAGTGCAAATGGCCGATGGACACAGATCATGGCTGGATAGTAAAAGTGGCAAACAATTCATTCGGTGAATTGTATGCAGCATGTCCAGGTGTGAAGGTGACAATAGGTGATGTAAAGATTGATCAAAACTTCTTTGTACAGGATACATCTTCATATCATCTCATCCTTGGACAACCCTACATTGTGGGAGTTCGAATGGAAACAAAGGTAAGGACGATGGTTTAGCATATGTTAGGATACGTAGCAAAGATGGTAAACGTGCTGTCCAATTCTCATAGTTTGTGTGAACCATGAAAGAAATCGTGACAAGCTCAGAGAACATCCTCTACCAAAGGTGAGCAAAGAGTTTCATGACCATAGGGAAATGATGGGTTTTGGCCAAGTACCATTGTAAAGCAGGATTGCAGTGGTACAAAAAGAAAAAGGGTCTCGCCTGATCCAAAAATAGGTGAAACTTTTTCAACGAGCTCCTTGGTAACAAGGAATGGATCAGTATGTTTTACAAAACTTGAAGATTTGAAGAGATGTGAGAGGCAATATGTGCATAATGTACAAATAGGCATGAAAAAGAGTGGGTTTCTAGAGCCTATTGAAAATGTTTTGGGTTTGTGTGAACAAGTTTCTTTTATAGATACTATGGGTGAGCTTGATACTATAATGGGGTCTAGTTTGCATCTTGAAAATGAAGTTGTGGAAGTTTGATCTATGGAAATGTATCAAGTAATAGAAGCCTTTAAAGAAAATCAAACAGTTGGCCCAGAAGTCCATGTTGAAACTAAATACAAGAGTGTAGCAAAGAAGGTGAAACCAATAGCTTCACCCTTACCACCCAACAATAGGGAAAAGATTGAGCAGGCTTCTTTACAACCAAGTTTGAGGAATCCTAAAAAGATTGGGCATACCTTCACAAAGGAGTCATTCCAAGAGTTGCAGATTGGTCGTGAGGAGTTTCTAACACAGGAGGAGACAAAGTGCTTCAAAGAAATGCTTTCAAAGCATGGTAAGGCTTTTGCATTTGAGCCACATGACATAGGATGTGTTGATCCTTCTATTGTAGCTCCTATGGTAATTTTCACAATACCTTATGTGCCTTGGAATCTGCGGCCTATTCCGAGGCTCATTTGCCAAAGTTAGTAGAGCTACTGAATGAGAAAATCAAAATGGGAATCTTGGAGCCTTCTTGTGCTCCATACTCAAACAAGTGGTTCACAGTTCCAAAGAAGAATGGTTCTCTACGCTTCATCCAAGATATGCAACCAGTAAACAAGGTGACAATTAGAAATGTAGGTACAGGTCCAATTGTGGATGAGTTTGCAGAGGCGTTTGTAGGGAGGGCAATCTACTCAATGGGGGATCTCTACTCAGGGTATGATCAATTTCAGCTTGCAATCGAAAGCAGAGACTTGACAACCATGAGGACACCTTTGGGTTTGGTAAGGATGTGTACCTTGCCACAGGGAGCAACCAACTCGGTTGCACATATGATGAATGGGATGAATAAGGTCTTACGTGACTTTATTCTTCAAATCACAATGCCTTTCATTGATGATTTGCCTATCAAAGGATGTGAAGAAAGTAACAAAGATGAATCTTTGGATCTCAAGGGATGTCGCAGGTTTGTGGTAAATCACATAAATGATTGTGATAAAATTTTTTCTAGGTTAGAAGAAGTGAATCTTACATTGTCAGGGAAAAAGTCTATGTTTGGTGTCAATGAAGTGCTCATTGTGGGGCACATGTGCGGGCCATATGGTAGGAAACCTTGTCCAACAAAGGTAGGTGCCATCCAAAGAATGAAAGAAACATGCACTAGCATCAGTGAGGTTAGAAGGTTTCTGGGAGCATGTGTCTTTTATGTTATTTGGATTCCGCATTATGCACATGTAGCTGATCCTCTTTATCAGTTGCTTAGAAAGAATCAAAAGTTTAAATGGACAGAAGCACATGTAAAATCCATGAAAAAGCTAAAGGAGTTGCTTCAGTCAGCACCAACTTTGAGAAAGGTAGACTATGAGTGTCACAAGCCAATAATTGTGATAGTAGACACCAGTCCTACAGGGATTGGATGGGCAATAGGGCAAGATGACAAAGAAGGACACATGTATGTGGTAAGATTTGGAGCAAAGGTACTAAGTGCTCGCCAAAGAAACTATCCACAGATAAAGAGAGAGTTATGGGGTATGGTTACAGCCTTGAAAAGTGGGAAAGAGTACCTAATTGGTGCATGTGTGGTTGTAGAAACAGATTGTCTACCACTTCTTGGGATGATTACAAGCTGCTCATCAACGCCAGACATTGCTATGTTGCGGTGGATTGCCTGCATTAAGTCCTTAAATCCGGAGTTCAAGCACATTGCAGGTAAAGACAATACAGTGGCAGATATGCTATCAAGGGCAAGGTATGAAGATGAGTCACAGATGATTGATGAGGGAGATGATGTGGGCACAAAGTTCTATTCCATCTCTCATGTCAAAGGTAACTATGTCTGCATGACTAATACACTTGAATTGTTCTTGAAAGATCTTTATGAAGGCGATTGGCTTCTTATTGGAAGCTACTTGAGTACTCTAGCAAAACAGGATGATTGGTCTGAACAAGAATTCAGGAGGATATGCAGGAAAGCATATGGGTACTTTTTGAGGGATGGTTACTTGTGGAAGCATCCTAAACAAAAGGGTGCTACACCACAACGGGTTATATGTAAAAAAGAGACTCAAGTAAAGCTCATGCAAGAGGTTCATGAGAGTCTATGGGCTGGACACAGGGGTGTGTGGGCAACCTTCTCCAAGTTGAAAGAAAAATACTGGTGGGAGGGTATGTATAAAGATGTATCTCAGTTTGTAGAGTCGTGTGTAACTTGTCAAATGTATTCAAATGTCCGACATCGTGATGGATTGCACCCTACATATCCACTAGCCATGCACTATAAATGGGTTGTGAATCTAGTCACAATGCCTTTAGGACTTTGGCAGATGAGATACTTGGTTCTTGCACGAGAGGACCTAACTAACCAAGTTGAAGGAAGAGCATTAAGAGCTAAAACCACAGAAGCTGTGTGCAAATTCCTTCTTGAAGAGGTGATTTGCCGTTATGGTTGTGTGGGAAAAATCATTGCATATAGAGGTGAACTCGATGCCAAAGAAGTAAGGGATTTCTTTTCTAGATTAGGAATCAAGCTTTCTCTTACTACAGCTTACAACCCTGAAGGCAATGGAAAGAGTAAAAGAGGGCATCCTCCTATCATCAAAGCTTTGGCCAAGGCTTGTGAAGGAAGAGTTGGTGAGTGGCCAAAACTGTTACCATATGCTTTATGGGCTAATCGTACACCACATAGCTCAGTAACTGGCTACATGCTTGCGGAGCTAATGTATGGTCAAAAGCCAGTGATGCCGATTGAAGATACAATTCCCACATGGAATGTACTACCTTGGCAAGAGGGGCTTAGCAGGGAAGATCTCCTTGCACTGCGTATAAGGCAACTAGGGAGAAGACCTGGAGACATTGAAGCTACAAAAGAACGACTCAAAAATGCAAGGTTGAAAAACAAGGACTACTTTGATAAGCGACATCGCCTCAGGAGCAAAGCAATTGACAAAGGTGACTGGGTTTTAGTGTATGATAGTAGCCTTGATAACTAGCACACAGTCATGCGTAAGTTCTCAAAACAATGGTTTGGACCATATGTTGTAAAGCATGTGCATGAAAATGGTACTTACAACCTGTATGGACTAGATGGTACAGAAGTAAAGATTCCCATTGCAGGAAAAAGGATCAAAATGTTTAAGAGAAGAGGAGACAATGATCTAGAAGATGTTGATGAGGAAGAAGAGAAAAACACAGGTGAAGATCAAAGTGAACATGAAGCTCAGGAATCATCTAGTGAAGAAGAAAGCAAGGAAGATGTACAAGAGGGCTGATCTTACAAAGAGACAATATGGCACATACCGGAGGATGTGCAGGTTTAGAGGGAGTGGATGTCGTGCTGTGGCACGTATATAGTGGGAACGGTCATTAAACGATTTATCTTGTGACTTTTTGACGCATAATTATACTTCATATAATACTCATATGCATAAATAAAAGCTTTCGACTATACCTTAGTATTTACCTTTGAAGTAATATAAATGTACATTACTATTAGAAAGTACTGCAAGCAAGTATCAATGATTGTGCCTCTTTTTGTCTGGGGGAAAAACATTTGTATATTTCTTCTAATATCTCAGCTATACCCTACCATATATAAATTATTTCCTTCTTTTCACATTTATCTAATAATATAACCCTTCAATAATGCATACCTTCTTGGATACATACAAGAGGGAAGGGCCTACTAGAAGACTTTATGAAAAGCAAGATCCAAAGCTTCTTGGACCATCCCAATTTGAAAATTCTGTCCTAAAGGTGTGGAAAAAAGGCCAAAACCAATTCAATCTCTTTTAGTAGGCCAATTTTTCCTTTTGAAGCATGTCAATCCGAGTTACAGGTCAAAAGTTACAGGGAAACCAGTGTAAAACCCTCTCACAACTACACTGCAAGCAGAGATGGTAAAGAGGTGAATCAAGTGAAAAGAGGTAATCTTGGTATTTTTCCATAAAATAAGATATTTGGAGGATAAAAGACATAAGCATGTGAATGTGACACCTCAAAGATGCCTTGAAGGACAAGACACACAAGTTGGGACCCCCTGCTGGAGCCACACAAAGATGCTTAGGTGGGGCCCATATACATCATGCACCCACATGGAGCCTCAACGACCAAAAATGCTGAATTTCATGATATTTTGAGTCCTAGTATTGACCATTTTAAGAAATATCCAAAGAACATTTGATTTGGGCTAACTCTTTAGCCTAATCAAGCGATTATGTAAAACATGGCTCCCTCACCTATAAAAAGGGAAACCTTCTCTTCATTGGGGCAAGTTATGAGTGAGTGAGAAGAGCTCAATTCCATAGTGACACACTCATCTTAGTGCCACACTTTCTCTTGAAGAAAGGCTGAAGTCTTGCCTCATCTTCTCTCTCCATTAAGGTGGTGGCGATTGCTCTCATATAAGATATATGTTGCTAGTTTTACTTTCATTTGCATATCTAGTCCAATACTTGTCTCTAACTCTATCTCTATCTCTCATTATCTATCTTTAATACCACCACCACACTTAGATCTATCTCTAATTCTATCTTACTTCCCATTTGATCTCTCTTGTTGTGTCCTAATTGTTTCATTGGAAGGTATTCAAGCAGCAACCTTGTCAATGTAATGAGTACAACCTTCTTGCGGGAAACAATTATGAGCACAAGGTTAGTAACCATATCTTCATCTTCCACAAGCATCTCTCTCTCTTAAGGTTCTCATTCTCTTCCACAAACTCTAGAATCTCCTTGCTACAGGTACTTCTCTCCCCGCAGTATCCTTATTGCCTAAGGGCAACAATAGGGCTTGGGAGAGAAACTCTCTTCTTCTTCTCCTTTCACTTCTTTCACACCTTTATCTTTGAACATACTAGGTTTATCATTGATGAATAGCCATAATCCACATAGAGGTAATTTCTTTCAATTCAATTCAGTGCAATCTATTAGGGCCAACATTTGGATTAGTCGAAAGATTCACTTTTAGCAACGCATAGTGTTTCTATTTGGTCCTGAAAGGCTCAACGAAATACTTCTCTCACCAGATCCCATCATACTACCTATTATTGACTATGACTTCTCTTTTGATGTGAATGTGGTTATTTTATTATGAATCAAGAGGATTTGTACTCACAACTAATCCCAATCGCTAGACAAAACATATACATTATAGTAAGCACAAAGCTACAGTTCCAAAGAGCAATCCGCAGCTTATTTGGACAACAAAGATTAAATATCATTAACTCATCCATTAACCCTTTTATCCCACCCATGATACCATATGATCGTAATCTCGATGTTTTCAATTTTGTTTTGTTCTGACTATCTTTCATGAGTTCTCTCCATCACGTGTGTGTTTGTAAGGAAAAGTGAGTGGCTTCTTTGGATACATTTCTTCTTTAGCTCTAGAAGCTATGTTATCTACATCTTAGCTCTTTCTCATAACCCTTGAGCTTCCTCACAAACTCTCACAGCAAGAGGCCCGGTGCCTTCCTGGCAAGACCGCCTAATTTTTTACAGCGTTTCTGGAATAACATGTGAAATATAGTCTAAAATGAGACATTGTAGACCATCTCCACACTTTTATTATGATTTTATCTTCACTTTGACCAGAGTAAAACTATGCATTGTTTACAAATCACTACACCATTTCACCCTTCCTAAAGGGCCCATGTCCTTAAGCGCCATTGCAAAAGGGTAACATGGGCCAAGAAAAGTGTTGTTGATGTTCATTTGAACATAAATAGAAAGAGTATTTTGTTGATTTGAGTTTCAAAGTGGTGGTTGTCAAAGGAGGTAGAATTGGAGGTGAGTGGTGTTGTTGGAATAGTTTTTTTGTTGAGGTGCACATTGCAATGTATGATCTTGATTAACACATGACTTGGAGATTGTTTGACTTTTATACTGGTATGGATACAAGAAAGTTTATTAAAAGGTAGATTAGGGTCTGAAAACTTTGATGATAAGGGAGAAAAACCCTAGGTGGAAAAAAGTGCTCTTAGTATATGCACAAGGAGTTCTTATATTTACTTGGTTGAATTAAAATTGGATTTGGCAATGATGAAGCACATACAATTTTTTTGGATGAGGCTACCTTAGAGGACATGTCTCAAAATGAAAGGGTGGTAGCCAGGTGGTGTAAATAATCGAGAGGCCATAAAGGCATAGAAGTTTGAAGGTAAAATTCAAGGAAGTGGGGCCTTAAATGTTGTGGGCGTTGGGATGGATAAGGTAGTTTCTAGCTTCTCCATTGATTTCCAAGTTGAGTTGTTGACATCATTAAGTCCTCTTGCAAGGTGACTGCATGGGTGGACCATAAAAAGTGTTTAATGCATATGTCCAATGATGGGATATCTATATGCATACATAGAAATGCATTGAAACTATATGCTATGCAAGTAGAGAGTAATGATGGGTAATTCAAAGAAGTGGCATAGCCTTGTAACAAAGGTTCATGAGGTGCCATCCCTTTGAAAAGTGTTTTTGTTGTTCAGAATAGGTGCTCTCATCTCACTATGCTCTTATGCATGAGCATTGGATTCTTTGACATTCCACCAATAAATAAGAGTAGACTTTAACTCTTATACTCACATATTTCAACATGCATGGCATATTACATAGCTCAAATCTTCTAGCTTGAGCATAAAACTATTAACGATGACTTTTAGCATATACTTTGTTAGGATTTGAATATTTGGGCCTGTTGCTTTGGTGGCTTAGATGCCCGCCTTTGACAATGCCAAAGGGTTATTTTTATTTTTCCTACCTTGATGACTTGACTTTATTATAGAGATTTCCTACCATGAAGTAGAACTTGAAGTACTTTTTTCTCAACTTGATGGTTGGTTAGATAGGTTGGATGACACCATACTTCATGTAGAATATGTTGATATAGTTTTCTCATCAATGGACTTGGGAGATGACATTAACCTTCATAGTGGGATGTTTCAGATTCTTAGGCCATTGTTGACTGGTCAATCCATTGTCACATAGATGACGTGGCCCTTGTTGTGATGGAAAAACTTTTGGCCTCCATATCTTTCTGTGTCAAAGGTCCATAATGCTGTGTGGTGCTATGATCTCCTTGTTGTATCTTATAACCTACTGAGTTTGGCCTTGGGTTGATGGGTAGCCAAATTTATCTCGATAACCTTTGTAGTACCCTTGTGACATAAGGAGATCCTTGGGTATTCATATATGTACTATGTGATTCTAAGGATGATTTTGGCACTTGGTAGCACCTATAGTAGATTTGCAATTCAATCTAGACCTAGGATGGTTTTTCCTAAGTGTACACGAACCTTGTCAATGTTTAGACCTTTGTTGACTCCTTGATTTGTCATTCATTGGCTACACTATGTAACTTGTGACTTGTGGAGTTAGTAACCTATAGCTTGATTCACCCCTTTAATATTTATTCCAAAAACACACATTTTTAAAACCTCGTTATGAAGAGAAGCCATCTTGCATGAGAAAAATCTCTTGCCAAGAAACCAAAAATTCACTGGAATATGATGGCCGGATGAAAGACAAAAAGTGACCAAAAAAAGACCAAAAGAGGTAGACAAATGGACGGTGGCCCACAATCGATGATCAATGGCTAGCATTCAATGGCCGGTGGCTGATTTTTAGGTGGAATCGTCTACATATGGATGGCTACACATGGCATGGCTACACATCAATGAATGATTGTCATGCGAGAGGCCAACCCATAGAGGCTCCTTCACATCTATAAAAGGAAGACTTTTCTACACATGAAAAGGGAGTGAAGCAAGGAGAAGTGAGAAGAAGAAATAAGTGCAAGTTAGGGGGAGAATCAAAGGCTACCATTAAGACCTTATAAACTCTTTGTAAGCTACTTCAAGTTTGAAGTGTAAAGCCATTGAGTGGCTGCTTTCTCATAGACGTAGCCCACATTTGTGTAAACCTTCTATATCTTGTACTCTCTCTCTCTCTCCGTCTCTATCTCTCTCTCTCTCTCTATTATCTCACTTGTGGATGATTTATCTCTCTTCATTAACTACACCACTATAATCACTACTTGATACTCATTAATCCTAGCATCTTATCCAGGTTTACTAGTAACCAAAACATATAAAGGAAAGTATTTCTTGATTTAGTGGGAGTAATAGAAGAAGAGGGTAAGTTCAAGATTGAGAAGGTCAACAACAAGAACTATCAACATCGGAAGATGCAAATTGAAGAGGAGGTAATAGAAGAAGAGGGTAAGTTCAAGATTGAGAAGGTCAACAACAAGAACTATCAACATCGGAAGATGAGAATTGAAGACTATCTTTACCAAAAGGATCTCTATTTGCCATCAAGAGGTCTTGCAAAGAATTCTGCAACAATGATAAATGAAGCTTAGAAATTCCTTGATCAGAAGGCACTGGAAACAAATCCGGCATTTCTTGGCATCAACGGTGCCATTCAATGTTTTGGAGATGAATACCACAGAGGACTTGACAAAGTCCCTTGACGGCCTCTATGAGTGAGGATTGTCTTTTTGGTAAACAAAAAAGGATAAAATTTTCAAAGTTGAAAATAAAAGGAAAAGCAAAAGGCTTGAATTGGTTCATTCTAATGTATGGAGTCTTGGTACTACACCATCCCTGGGTGGCTCATTTGTTAGTGTGTGCGATTGGGTTGATTTGAGGTGAAATTAAGTGGATGTAGAGATTGCCAATCATTGTGGATTAGCTCCTTTATAGGCCAAGAAGCTCACCTCATAGAGTCACCGTTCACGTTGCCATGATTAGCTCACTAATCATGTGTTTCCATGCCCCATCCGGGTAGCTCATCACTTCAAATTGACATTTATTGTTGGTCATTGGAGCTATGTTACGATGATACCCCCAACATTTGGTGCCATTAAACGGGGATTGATGGCCTACACTAGTGTAATTATGGCTTAACTGAATTGGTTTCCTCACTAATTTCCTTTTTATGTTTGTTGTTTTGTGGATTTTGGATGTGTATGCATATAGCAACGTGTTCAATTTTCCGTCATTTGATGCCAAATTTTTTTTTATTGTGTGCCTACACATTATAATTTCTCACTAACCACTTGATAATTTCACTAATTTTTACTAACCTACATACTAATTTTATACTAATTGGACTAACATTTTGTCCTTATGCTTTGGTGTTTGCCTAATTATGGGCCTGGATTGCATTGTAACCATGTCAATTTGTGCTAATCACTTGACCATTTGTTGATTTTGGAATGAAAGGTTTGGGCTTGGAGCTTCAACAAGATCGGCCTACACATCAAGCAATCGGCAATTGGATCGTGCCACTGGATTCAAGATTTTTGCGGTATGCATAGTCATTGTCGATTCAATACTTTTGAGCTTTTGATTGACATGTTTGCATGTCGTCATAATGCCGATTTTTTTCTAGAATTGAATGTGCATAAATTGATGGTTTCATGTGGTAAATTGCATTTTGATTTTCTAATTGCATACTTAAATGGTTCAATTTTGAGTGTGTGCACTATGATCAAGTGAGTGTGCACCTAATTTTAGATGTGTGTGCATGGATTTGCCCTTGTGTGTGCCTTAAAAAAATCATTGTGTGCTTAAGGATTTTGCATATGTGATGGTTGATTTGTGAGATGGACCTGCCCAAATAGAAATTTGTGTGTTTGATTTGCAATTTTGACAAGATCAAAGCTTGTGTGTGCGCACCTAAAAGTTGGTAAAAACTACCAATTATTAGTGTGTGTGTGTGTGTGTGTGTGTGTGTGTGCATACAATTTGGTCAATGTGCATGATTAGTTCGATGTTTGAGTGTAAATTTGATGTGTGTAATGATTAATTACTATGTTTTTGAGCTCAAAAGAGGGATCTTCACATTTTAATTGTGCTACTATTTGACCTAATTCTTTAGTTTTGCCTAGTTTTGATTTTCATTGGAAACATCAATTGGACATTGAATCGATGTGCTAGCTATGATTTGATTTGTTTGCCCTCTCATCTATGAGTAGAGAAATGTTTATAAAAAAAAGGATATTTTGCGGATTATTTTTGTAATTTTAAGGTAAATTTTTACTAATTTTTGCATTGATTTCCAATCAATTCCATAAAAACTTGATAAAATGCGATCTTCATGAGCTGCTTTGGATGCATATTTATGGCATGATTTTGAGTGCTTTGGTGCCCTCATTGGTTGAGTGTTGTTCATGAGCTTTGATGTACAATCTAAAATATTCTCAACAATCACTTGTGAGTCAAGCGGTAAGATTTTGAGTTCTGGTGGAAAATTGAAATTGTTGATCTATTTTGGCGAGAGCCTCCTATTTTGACTCTAAGATTTAAATTAAAAATAAAAAAAATCCTCTTGAAGAAAGCACGCTTATTATCCTCCCCACTCTCTCTCTCTTCTCTCTCTCTCTCTCTCTCTCTCTCTCTCTCTCTCTCTCTCTCTCTCTCTCTCTCTCTCTCTCTCTCTCCCTCTCCCCTTCTACTCCCTCTCTGGAAAAAAATTGCTCCTAGAATCTCTCTCCGTCTCTCTTCTCTCTCCCCTCCCATTTTCAAGTTGCACTTATTATCCTGCATAAGAATCACCTCTTACAATCACATCCCTTACTATGCCTTTTGGTGCTCAGTAAAACCACACACATGCACATTAAACTCTCTCTCTCTCTCTCTCTCTCACTCTCTCTCTCTCTCTCTCTCTCTCTCTCTCTCTCTCTCTCTCTCTCTCTCTCTGTCTCTCTCTCTCTCTCTCTCTCTCTCTCTCTCTCCCCTCTTCTCTCTGTTGACGGTACGCCATCACTTTTTCTCCCTCCCTGCTTCCCACGCTTGCCGGGTCCTCTCTCCTTGGAATTATCTGGAGGAAGCCCACATCACACACACATCTATACTATTATAGAAGGGGGAGGGATTCTGGCTCCCTCCCTCGAAACGTGTCGCTCCCTCAGTCCGCGGCTAGTGTGCTTTGAAGCCAGCATGCTTAGTGAGAGAGGGAAAAAAGCATACATGAAGAGAAGCCTGTGTGAAGAGAGAGAAAGAGAGGCGTTCGAAGGCCACCGACAATACTAGTAGTGATAATAATGCTCTCTCTTCCCTCTTTCTCCTGCTCATCGTGTGTACGGTGCTTTGTACTCTCTCTCTCTCAGAGTCTCATTCTCTCTCTCTGCACCCTGTTTTGTGGGGGCCACAGTGCCACACCCAAAACCCCACACACACCCCCCTCTCTCTCTCTCTCTCTCTCTCTCTCTCTCTCTCCCTCTCTCTTTCTCTCTCTCTCTCTCTCTCTCTCTCTCTCTCTCTCTCTCTCTCACACACACACACACACACACACACACACACACACACACAACACACCTTCTTGCTGGTTTTTGTGTCAAGGACTGGCCACCACAGCCTCTCTCTCTCTCTCTCTCTCTCTCTCTCTCTCTCTCTCTCTCTCTCTCTCTCTCTCTCTCTCTCTCTCTCTCTCTCTCTCTCTCTCTCCCCACACACACACACACACACACACACACTCCTATTCCAGTCTCTCTCTGTCTGTGTCTCTCTCACTTTGTTGTGCTTGGGGACCCGCCATTCTCTGCACCTACCTCTTGCTGCCTCACATTGTTGCTGACACCCTATGCGTGTACGTGATCACCACATGTCCTGCCATCAATGTGTCGTCTACAATGCGCCACCTCATCTTCAAATTCTTCATTGTCAGTGTTGGTTCATCGTCAACGGTGCCAGCAAGGTAAAGTATTTTTTAAAAAAATTTACTTAATGTAAACAATCTCTTTTTGTTTGACTCATTTTATTTAAAATTGGCCAAAAATGAATAAAAATTAGGAAGTTCATTAAAAAAAAAGGAGACTGAGAAAATCATGTAACAATTAGCAAAAAATAGAAATTTTGTCAAAAATAAAAAAATAAAAATAACAAGTAGATTTTTTTGAAAAAAATCTACAAAATCGCTAAAAAAAACTCAAATATAAATTGAGTCTACACACTATTGTATTCATCCGATTTTGAATATAAGCCATTTACAAAGGGACAAAAATGTAAATGATCAAGATGTTCTTCTTGGTTTCATCGAATCATGTATCGGTCAAATAGATAGTTGGACCCAAGAGTGGTGCCGCTGTGGAAAACATTAGTGTTCTTGAGAAGATATCACTACTTTTGTTTTTGAGGATGAAAACCTTCTCCAAGGGGGATTAAAGTTAGGCCTAAGGTAGGACTTGGGGCAAGACCCTAATCTACGTATGTATGGTCAAGGAGGTTCCTAAAATAGGGAACATGGGTCTATATAGGGGCAATGATGGTGGGGATGAGCATGCAGTAGCTCTCTCGCTCTTAAATCTAGCATACCAAGATAGGATTATTGGGGCTTTATCCAAAAAAGTGACCAAAAAATCCTTCTTCAGCTTATCTACATCCTAATCTATGTCATGGATGTTCTTAATGAACTTGTACTTTGGTGAATTTATTTTGTAGAAATCACAAATATTATATTTGAGTTTGATCCATGGGACAATTTATGGAGACTATATCATTTGTGATTAGAGCGAGTGTTGAATTTAATAATTCTTCACATGTTCTGAGAATGTTAAGTAGGTATATGGTTTAACCCTTTATGTAAGACATTGTGAATGTATGGATCAAAAGTAGCTAGATCATATGTGAGTATGTGTTGGATTTCTTCAGAGAAGCCCATCATACCTTGTCTACATAGACATACATGTTGTGATTTATAACAAAAAATAGTCTTAACATCGAACATCCTATCCTTAATTGATCCCAAAAATTCGATCGAAAATAGCTATTATTTAGCTTACATGCATTGTTGTGTGCTAGTCCATAGAAAATCACACTAATAAAACTCCTGACATAGTTGATATCCAAAAATACATTAAGGTATTTCATGTGACATATGTGGGGGATTGCCATAGGCAGTCCTTGGTCATCGTCCTTCTTCCAAATTTATCTTTGACTATCAGTTCTTGCAATAAAAAATATGGAAGATTCTTAGCCAACTGGGCACATCCTGGGGTGTAAGCAAACCTGTTTCTAGCAGTAAGCATGGTTGAAGTGGTAGTATGCATAGTAGAGGTAGATGGGGGAGGTCTAGTAGAGGTCAAATTTTTTCTATTGATTGTAGAGTAGCTACCAGATGATTCTGATGGTGAGGCTATAGGAGTCCATGAGGGTGTTGGGCATTGGGTTAGATACCTCGAGTTCTAGCTTCTAGGTTTCCCATCTCTTCCGTGCATATGTGTATCCACCCTAGATCTTTTACCTCCTCTTCCTTCCTATCCCTTTGAGAGTACACCTTTGGACAAGAATAATTCTAAATCCCAACCTTGGTGATTTGGGTGGTGATTGGTGGAAGAGAGTTGCATGCTTGACATAGGTTTTTAGTCTTTCCCTATATAGCACATGGATCAAGAGAGCTTACATTTCCTAGTGTCCTTCTATAGAGACCAATTTCAAAAAATTGACTTCTTTAATGAGTCAACAAGAAAAAAGGCTTGAACTTTATGGATCATAAGCCATAATGCATGGTCAAACCATAGAGCATTCCCATCCTTGCAAGCTTCCCCCATAAAGTCACATCCACACTTTATAAAAGGCCTATGAATATTCCACAATTGATTAGTAAAATATTGATCTCTTCCAGTGATTTTAATCACCCCTTTAACTCCAATGCACATCCTAAGTCTTGTGAGAATTTAAGCGTCTCAAACATGGACATAGTAAATGGGCAGCCCATTAAAATGTTAAGTATGGAGCCTGATTTACCCTTGTAATTTTCTGTGGTAAAAGCGCACATTTGTAAGGCCCCCATTATGAGGAGAAGCCATCGTGCGTGAAGGAAAATCACTCACCGAAAACCAAAATTTTCACGGACAAGAATCAGGGGCAACTGATTCTTTTTCGCCGGAATATTATGGCCGGACGGCGGCCGGAAAACTACCGGTCGGTTGGCCGGTAGTCAATGGCCGATGGCCGGTGGTCGGAAGTCAATGGCCGGTGGCCGGTGGTCAGAAGTCAATGGCCGGTGGCCGGTGGCCGAATTCAATGGTTGGTGGCCGAATTCAAAAGCGGACTTGTCTTCTCAAGGGCGGCCACACATGGGCGGATTGGAGGGTCCGATTTGGACTTATTCGCACAAGGGCGGCTACACATGGTTGTCTCTCATAAGAGAGGGCAGCCCTTTTGGCCTATAAAAGGAGGCCATTTCTACACACATTTCATAGTGTGAAGTTGATGCAACAAGGTGAGTGTGAAGTGGTGAGAGTGAAGCAAGGCGGGAGCTCCATTAAGGGTATAATCCCTTTGTAAACTACTTCTTATTTTGAAGTACTAAAGCCATTGAGTGGCTGCTTTCCCGTGGACGTAGCCCACATTGGGTGAACCACGTATATCGTGTGTACTCTCTCTCTCTCTCTCTCTCTCTCTCTCTCTACTCTATAATCTCGTGTATATAAATCTGTCTCTCTCCATTAAGTAATCTACTCAATTATCTATTTAGCTACGTCTTATTTCCTAACAAATGGTATCAAAGCAAGGTTTGCTCGTAGCTAAATTATCTCAAGGAAAGGATTCCTAGAATTGAGTGGGAGTTATGGCGGAGGAAGGGAAGCTCAAGATTGAGAAGTTCAACGGCAAAAACTACCAACATTGGAAGATGCAGATTGAAGACTATCTCTACCAGAAGGACCTCTATTTGCCACTAGGCGGTCTTGCGAAGAAGCGCGCAACAATGGCAGATGAAGCATGGATTGTCCTTGATCGAAAGGCACTGGGAACAATTCGGTTAAGCTTGGCGTCAACGATGGCCTTCAATGTTTTGGAGATGAAGACCACAGAGGACTTGATGAAGTCACTTGACGACTTCTACGAGAAACCATCGGCATCCAATAAGGTATTTCTTATGAAGCGCTTGTTCAATCTAAAGATGGCAGAGAATGGTTTAGTTGCAAAACACCTAAATGACTTTAACACAAACATAAGTCAACTTCGATCAGTGAAAATCAATTTCGATGACGAAGTGCGAGCTCTCCTTATACTATCATCTCTACCGGATAGTTGGGACAGCCTTGTGATGGCTGTAAGTAATTCTCTCTCTGGCACAAATACTCTTAAGTTTGATGATGTTGTGGGTGTTCTCCTAACCGAGGAAATGCGAAGGAGAAGCACAGGAGAATCATCAAGTGATGCACTATCAGTGGAAACAAGAGGAAGGCTTAAGGAGAGGTTCAAAAACCAAAAGGGTCGTGATCGCTCAAGGCGGAGCAAGTCACGCACAAAGTCAGTTCTTGAATGTTGGAACTGCGGCAAGAAGGGCCACGTCAAGAAGGATTTCTGGTCCAAGAAGAAGAAGGAGACAGAGTCTCAAGACAACAAGCCAACATCGGAGGCCAATGTAGCAGGTAAAGTAGAGCAAGATTCTCTAATTCTCTCATTAGACAATGTGTCTAATTCCTCGATAGTAGATTCCGGGGCTTCATTCCATGCGACACCACACAAGCAACATTTCCAAGACTACACCAAAGGTAATTTCGGGTATGTATACTTGGGAGATGATGAAGCTTGTGAGATTGTCGGCAAAGGTACAGTTTCCGTCAAAACTGCTAACGAAAATGAATGGAAGCTTAAAGATGTTAGGCATGTTCCTTCTCTTCGCAAAAATTTGATCTCTACAGGACAATTGGACGATGAAGGTCACAACATTACATTCGGAAACAAACGATGGAAGATCTCAAAGGGATCTTTGGTGGTTGCCAAGGGTGAAAAAGTCGGTACACTTTACTTGTGTACTGTTAGCACGCAACCTTCAGCTTGTGCAGCAACTACAGAAGGTGTGGCACTACCAACTTGGGCATATGAGTGCCAAAGGAATGCAAATCCTTCAAACAAAGAAGCTTCTACCAGGTTTGAAAGAAGTGGACTTAGAGTTCTGTGAAGATTGTGTTTATGGTAAACAAAAGAGGGTAAAATTTCAAAAATCAGGAAATGAAAGAAAAAATAAAAAACTTGAGTTGGTTCATTCTGATGTTTGGGGTCCTGCAAGTACACCATCACTTGGTGGCTCATTGTACTATGTAACATTCATAGACGATGCGACTAGAAAAACATGGGTTTATGTCATGAAGAATAAATCCGATGTATTTTCCATATTTCAAAGGTGGAAAGCCTTTGTGGAGAATGAAACAGGTACTAAGGTTAAATGCCTCAGATCCGACAATGGAGGCGAATATTGCAGCCAACCTTTTGAAAGCTTTTGTGCTAGCAATGGAATTCGGAGGCAAAGCACAACCCCAAGGACACCTCAACAAAATGGGATTTCGGAAAGGATGAACAGGACAATCATGGAACGAGCACGAAGCATGCGGCTACATGCAGGCCTACCGCTTGAGCTTTGGGCGGAAGCTGTAAGTACGTCTGTGTACTTAATCAATCGGTCACCCTCAACGGCATTGGATGGGGGAGTTCCAGAAGAGGCATGGACAGGTAAACCGGTGAATTATGCATTTCTCAAAGTGTTTGGGTGTGAGGCTTTCATGCACATAGATAGAAGCCTAAGATCAAAGTTAGATGCAAAGTCCAAAAAGTGTTTCTTCATTGGCTATGGTGAAGGAGACTTTGGGTATCGCCTATGGAATCCTGAAGATGGTAAAATCTTAAGAAGTAGGGATGTAATTTTTAACGAACAAAATATGTACAAAGATTACTTGGAAAGAAAACAAACAAAAGAAACACGTGATGAGTACATGGAGCTTGAGGACGGTGAAGACTCAAGGACTGCAAACGGTGACAATGTGCAACAACGTCAACCAAATGAGGAGCCTCAACCTATTCCCCGAAGATCTACAAGAGCAAGTAGACCTCCAGAAAGGTTTGTTCCTTCCTTCAACCATATCTTGATCTCATATTCTGGAGAGCCGGAATCATATGAAGAAGCTATGCAACATGAATCCAAAGAAGAATGGACGAAGAGCATGCAAGTGGAGATGGACTCACTACATCGCAACCAAACATGGGAGTTGGTTGAGTTGCCTAAAGGTAAGCGGGCACTTCAAAACAAATGGGTGTACAAGCTAAAGGAAGAAGAAGGTGGGAAGAAAAGGTACAAGTCTAGGCTTGTGGTAAAAGGTTTTTCTCAAAAGAAAGGTATTGACTTCAATGAAATATTTTCTCCTGTTGTAAAAATGAACTCAATTAGGCTTGTCTTAAGCCTTGTGGCTGCTCATGATCTAAATCTCGAGCAAATGGATGTAAATACGGCATTCTCTCACGGTGACTTAGAGGAGGAAATCTACATACTTCAACCAAAGGGGTATAAAGTAAAAGGTAAGGAGAAAATGGTTTGCAGAGTAAAGAAGAGCTTGTATGGTTTAAAGCAAGTATCAAGACAATGGTACTTGAAGTTTGATCGATGGATGTTGGATCATGGATTCACAAGATGCAACTCGGATCACTGCATCTACACGAAGAATTTGGGAGATGGGAAATTCATCATCCTAATGTTGTATGTTGATGACATGTTGATTGCAAGTGCTAACATGCAGGACATCAAAGACCTAAAAGAGGAGCTGTCCAAATCTTTTTCAATGAAAGATTTAGGTGCTGCAAAGAGGATACTTGGTATGAAAATATCAAGGGATAGGACGAAGAAGACAATAAAGCTATCTCAAGAAGATTACATCAAGAAGGTACTAGAAAGGTTTGCAATGCAAAATGCAAAACTAGTTTCTACACCTTTGGCTGGTCATTTTAAACTAACGAAGGATATGTGTCCAAAGACACAAGAGGAGATATCCTATATGTCTAAAGTTCCATATGCTGCAGCAGTAGTTTCTCTAATGTATGCTATGGTCTGGACAAGGCCAGACATTGCACATGCAGTGGGAGTTGTGAGTAGGTTCATGGACAACCCAGGTAAAGAGCATTGGCAAGCTGTGAAGTGGATACTTAGGTATCTAAAAGGGACAACAACAAATGCTTTGTATTTTGGAGGAACTGATATTTTTCTAGAAGGGTATGCTGATGCAGATATGGCAGGTGACAAAGATACTCAAAGGAGCACTACTGGCTATGTGTTCACGGTTGGAGGCACAGCAGTAAGCTTGGCTTCAAAGCTGTAGAAAGTGGTTTCACTTTCTACCACGGAAGCAGAGTATGTAGCAATGACGCAGGCAAGCAAAGAAATTCTGTGGCTTCACAGATTCTTAGAAGAGCTTGGATTCAAACAAGACAATTGTGTCTTGTAGAGTGATAGCCAAAGCGCTATCCATCTTGCGAAGAACTCAACCTTTCATTCAAGGACAAAGCACATTGAGGTGAGATATCACTTCATACGCACTCTTTTGGAAGAGGGACAACTAAAGCTAGGAAAGGTGCATACAAGTGAAAATCCTGCAGACATGTTTACAAAGGTGGTCAACAAGGAGAAGTTGAGCTTTTGCTCATCTTCAATCGGCATTCAAGGATAAAAAGCCAGAATGGAAAGCAGTCACAGGTTTGGTTTGGAGATCAGTCTCCAAGTGGGAGATTGTTAAGTATGGAGCCTGATTTACCCTTGTAATTTTGTGTGGTAAAAGCGCACATTTGTAAGGCCCCCATTATAAGGAGAAGCCATCGTGCGTGAAGGAAAATCACTCATCGGAAACCAAAATTTTCACGAACAAGAATCAGGGGCAACTGATTCTTTTTCGCCGGAATATTATGGCCGGACGGCGGCCGAAAAGTGGTCGGAAAACAACCGGTAGGTTGGCCAGTGGCCGGTAGTCAATGGCCGATGGCCGGTGGTCAGAAGTCAATGGCCGGTGGCCGATGGCCGAATTCAAAAGCGGACTTGTCTTCTCAAGGGCGGCCACACATGGGCGGATTGGAGGGTCCGATTTGGACTTATTCGCACAAGGGCGGCCACACATGGGCGGATTGGAGGGTCCGATTTGGACTTATTCGCACAAGGGCGGCTACACATGGTTGTCTCTCATAAGAGAGGGCAGCCCTTTTGGCCTATAAAAGGAGGCCATTTCTACACACATTTCATAGTGTGAAGTTGATGCAACAAGGTGAGTGTGAGGTGGTGAGAGTGAAGCAAGGCGGGAGCTCCATTAAGGGTATAATCCCTTTGTAAACTACTTCTTGTTTTGAAGTACTAAAGCCATTGAGTGGCTGCTTTCCCGTGGACGTAGCCCACATTGGGTGAACCACGTATATCGTGTGTACTGTCTCTCTCTCTCTCTCTCTCTCTCTCTCTCTCTCTCTCTCTCTCTCTCTCTCTCTACTCTATAATCTCGTGTATATAAATCTGTCTCTCTCCATTAAGTAATCTACTCAATTATCTATTTAGCTACGTCTTATTTCCTAACATAAAAAAGGTTCAAGAATGAAACCTTCAGTGAGAGGTGATACTAGGGAAAAATTGCCCATAATTTTTGATGTGTATCCTGAAGCATGACCTATAAGAGTCTTTTGGGTATGAAGGAACAAGTAGATGTGTGTGTGTGTGCGTCTATTTAAATTAAAAAATACCATTAACTTGAATCATATACTGAGGTACTTATGTATTGTTGAAAACTAAATTTAATCACTAGTTCATGTGCAACATAAACTTGATTTTGGGAGAGGAAAGAAGGTTTTAATAATCGTGTTTGAGAGAGAGAGAAAGAGAGAGTTAGAGAAGAGAGAGAGGGAGTGTAGGCGGGAGGGTGTTCACGTGCCGAGAAAAAGAAGAAGAAGAGTAATCTAATGTCGACGAAAACAATCCCAACGGACCATAAGAATCTATCCGACGCGGAGATTTTATGCACCAAAGGCACGGGCGTCGAAGCTCGAACCGGGTTTTTTTATTATTCAAAAGTCCAAAAAAGCCAAAAATAGGCCGAAAATTAGCCGAAAACGCTAAAATTCACTCGAAAATCCATAAAATTCCCAAATTTTAAAAAAAATCTTAAGGAATCATCGGCAATCACAATCAAACACTTTTGACACACAAAAGCACACCAAAAATAGGAGTTTTTATCGAAAAAGCCAAATTCAACAAAATCATCAACCCAACCCCCAAAATATAGTAAAATACTTAAAATTTGACGAACGAAAGCCCAAATGTGCTTGAAATCAAGCCGTAAAGACACATTCAAAATAGCTCGTAAAGATAGCAAGATATTAAATTTTTACAAAATTAAGAAAAAATTAATGCAAAAATTAGCCAAAAATTACCAAAAAAATTTAAAAAAATCTCCACACATACGGCATTAGTGCAACCAAATAAAATTACAATAATTACATCAATTCAATGGCCAAATAATATTATCAATAAAATCCAAACTAGGCAATTAAGCCGACAAAATTAGGTCAAAATTTGACGCATTTGAAGTGTGTAAATCCTTATTTTGAGCTCAAAAACACGGCAATAACCATTACACACATCAAATATGCAATCATAACAATGAATTAATCATGCATATTAAGCATTTTTTAAGCACACACACACTAATAAAATTGACAATTTTTACCAATCTTTAGGTTTGTACACAAAAAGGTTAATCTTGTTGAAATTGCAATGTGATTTCACAAATCTCTAGTTGGACATGACCACAATACAAATCAATCATCACAACTGAGAAATCATTAAGCACACATTGATTTTTAGGTGCACAAACAAGGGCAAAATAGTGCACACACACCTAAAATGAAGCATACACACACTCAATTAGAATGCACACACACTTTAAATTGACCATTCAAGCATGCAATTAGATCAATTAGGCACACAATTAACAATGCACATTCACCAATTAACAATTGAACTTGTCAAATTCATAGACCACCAAATTTGGAAAATTTCGGCATTACGATAGCATGAAAATGATCAATCCAAAAATTTTCAAAGCACTATAGCATCAATATTGCATTGCAATAACATAGCATCAACATTACATTGCATCATGCTGAAGATTCTACACATATTTAGATTGTAGGGAGGTTGAGAATACCACCTTGATTACCTTTCCATTGAAGATCAATTGAACGGTTGAAAGCTCCAATCCTTCATAGAAAATTAGTGTGTAAGTTAGCAAAAATTAGTAAAATTAGCAAGGGTTTAGTGTGTGTGTATACACACAATTGACAAGAAATGGTGACAAATTAGGGAATAATGAACACATTGCTTCATGCACACACATCCAAACTCCACAAAAATATAAACACACGTGAAATTAGTGAGGAAACACATCCACTTATGCCACAATTACACTAGCGTAGGCCATCATCCTCGACAACGGTGCCAAATGTTGGGGGTTCCATCGTTGCATAGCTCCAATGACCAACAAAATTATCAATCTGGAGGAATGAGCTACCCGGCTAGGGCATGTAAACACTCACACAATTAGTGACCTAATCATGGTAACATGAATGGTCAACTCTACGAGGTGAGATTCGCGGCCTATGGAGGAGCTAAGCCACAATGGTTGGCCACCTTCACATCCACTTCCCTTCACCTCCAATCAACCCAATCACACACACTAATGATTGCAAGATACACACAATGTTAATCCTATCATGCAACACACTAATTGCAAGCACACACACATAGATCTATCGAGCACCACACTCCAATCAAACCTACATGCACACACAAGCAAGAGAGGACAATCACATAAGATTAGAGCGGGATTAACCACTAATTAGTTAAGATCTAGCTAATCTAAGCATCATAGGCGATCATAAGAATCATGAGAGAGGCATAGTAAAAGAGAATTAAGCATTGATTAGTGTTAACCAAGTTACATGAGCAAGGAGAAGCTCAAGGACTCCATAGCCACACACCTCAAGAGCTCTCACCAAAAAGTGCTCTCAACCAATGCGCTTGAGAACCCTAATTTCTTTTACACACTGCCTTATATACCTAGGGTAAAAATATGCAGTGTTTGGGTACCCAAGGCCTTTGGGCTCCAGCACTTATTGAATCTGCAACCTAGGTACGCTACTGACCTGTTCTTTACAGCTTGGAACTTCCATTGAGCCCGTAACACATTAAAATACTTGAAATAAATCAAAATTTACAATACGTGACCATTTTGGAAAAACGTGAAAAATGTGACTCCAATCTTCACTGTTTCTTTGTATTTATCCTCGATGTGCATCCGTACATCTCCAGTCTTTAGTAGCTCCTGTTAACTGACATTGACTCAGTTAACAATTGTAAACCTCCCAGAGCAAGGAGCGGAGAAGGTGCAGTAGAAACAAAAGAGAGACCAGGAAACGAAGGCAGCACAACCAAAGCCTACCACAATTTCAATAGCTATAGAAGAATTGAAACTGAAGGAAAACAAAACTGATGAGGCTAGGGCATCAGATCAAGGTCAAAGAAGCCAACTGAAACCAAGATTGCCTCGATTGCAAGTTGTAGTAGAGAAGGGAGCAGAAATGATCAAGTCATTCGACATTGATGCTCATTTAGAGCAGATCAAGATCTAGTTCCAATGCCAAAGGTCTCTCTACAACCTACACGAGCTAGAGCTGGAAGATACCAAAAGAGAGGCGTCTAAGATAGATGAAACTACCTTGTAGCTAAAACAAAGAATAAAGGAATTGGAGAAAGCAGAACTACAACTCCAATCCGAGTTGCAAAGAGAATAGAAAAATGTAGCTTACTACTACAAGAGGTGCAGCAATTTAATGAGGCAAACACTACCCTGCAAGCCGAGCAGAAACTCCTTGAGGAGGAACTAACCAAAGAAAGGGAACATAATGAAAAGCTGCAAGAGTCATACTCTGTGGTCAACAGGACTCTGGCCCACATTTTAGCCATACAAGACACTCCCACCTCCTCAACCATGAGTGCTAGATCAACCTCCCTAAACCAAGAGGTAAAAGATCTAAAAGAGGTCCTTGCTTAGGAAAAGTATGATAGACAAATCATGACAGCAGGACATAGGACACTGCAAAAAGCCAAAGATGAGGAAATCGAAGAATTAAGAAAGCAGTTGGCAGAGGTACGGGGGGACTTGGAGAATCTGAAAGCAATTCAAGAAAAGACTCAACAAACATCCCTAATGAAATTTTGAGCTAGAAGGAGGATTGGAGCAATCCACGTTCGAAGCTCACCAAACATATATGCCAACTACAAGCACTGGAAAAGCAACGCAAGAATTTGCACATCTAGCCACGACATCCTCGGCCAAGGAAGAAATTCAATGCTGGATCTCAGAAGTCAAAGACCCCTCGCACAAAGAATATCTATAGTATGAATTGAAAGTGCTGGAATTGGCTGCCCTACTCATGATCACTCCACATGAGGTGGTAAAAAACCTCGGACATGAGATGATCACCTTGACACTAATACGGCAGGAGGCTAGATTATGACAGCAAAGAATGCTACCTAACCTTGAACTAAACAGCCAAGGGGATTACAAGGATGTTCCTGTCACCGTAGTTCAAATTCAGACCATTATTGACAATCAACCCCTTTGGCGAAAGAAGTAGTTTGAGCAATGACCAACATACAAAACCTACTACAGAAACGCTCCGCAGCACCTCAAGATCGACCCAACTTACTGTCCCATCAACAAATGACGATCCTGGGATAGCTTTTACTCTTGGCAAAGCAAAATGCCGGCGGTACTGAACTACCCAGTCATAACAAAGCCAATCAATAACAACCCCCCATCAGAAAAGTATATGGTTCAGACACTCAAAGGGGTCATTAACATGATGAAGGAGATCTCGAATCTCACATGCTAGATGCTCGTGAAAATTTTCAAGATGTTAATCACCTGCATAACGACTTTCAATGATATAGAGGCAGCGGAGCATCCCTAGCAAATTTTTGTGGAAGGAACAAGAGGGCTCTGCTGGAATATGGAGATAGAAATCCCAAGCAAGAACATTATCATGGGATTATACAAGAGTCATGCTCCTGCCCTCCCACTACATGCAAACTTTTGAGGAGGCGTTCATGACCGGCTTCTTTGAGGTAGACTCCTCCATATTCAATCCCATGACAAAAGATCTACCAACACGCCATATAGCATATCAAAATACTCTCAGCAATAACCCTTTTAGAGAGCTCGCGACAAAAGTGGAGATCGAGGCAAGAGCGCAGAAGTTTAGGAACCTCACTGCAACGCTAGAGAAAAGACAATAGACTACATTCAGAGACAGATTGCACGAGGGCGTGCAATAAATAGGAAGGGGGGAATGTTTGGTAAACACAACATATTGACACATAACAGGCCGATGTACACCAAGCCCTGTAATACACACTCATTTTTTCGAACGAAGTGGTGTACTTCAGCTAATGAAGATTTATAATTGTAATATATATTTGGCATACCCTCTCAGCCTCTATGAGTCTACACCCCTTGTAAGTGGCCGAATGGCCGTGGGAAAGTTCCCTTAGCCTTTAAGTCAAAACCCTTAGTTTTAGACTAAAGGATATCATTAGCTTGAAGGAGTTTTGAATGTTCACTGTGAGAAGCCTCTTGTTGCTACTAGTCGTAATCCTCTTTTCTCCCGGACTGGTAATGAGAACTCATTTCCGAATAGCACATTGTGTTCCTTGTCTCTTGCTCTACAATTTAAGTATAACCATTCTCAATTCTGCTGTGGTTCGCGATGGATTGCTTGCGAGCTAAATGCATTGATTTGAAGGTTAAAATGGTCGTTTTTTGTTGTTTTAACCATGGATAAGTGTTTCTATGCTGAAGGGGGACCTTTCCGTATAGTTCTGTTTCAGTTTTTTGCACATTTTTTGTGATGGATCGTGATTTAGGTACCTTCCTAGATGGTTGTAGAACTTGGTAGGATTGTGCCCCTAGGTGTTTTTGTACCTCTCCTTAAGTTTCGTTGCATTCCGAATTTGTTTGGATGCCGAAAAGGCGAAATGACCTAGAGCGGTGAGATTGGACACATATTGATTCTCTCACTAGGAAGTAGTTGATTTGCTTTTGTCGTAGTATGAGTAGCCCTGTGAGTTCACTTTGGTGAGATTGACACTCTCTCCGCGACCCATCCCGAGTCGCTTCCTTGTATATTGACATTATGTTAGTACAAAAAAGCTATGCTGTAGACGTCCGTCACGGCGACCCGCTAACATCCACATATACATTTGGCCATTCATGTGATGGAATGGTATATTAGATTTGATATAAGGTGGCAGTAAAGCAATCCATTTTCTTTCATCTAAATTTGGAATATCCATTGTCGAATGTGATTAGATGTAATCTATCCAGAATATCATTGTCAATGATCAATATATCATAACTTGGTTGAGAATAGAGATAAGCAAAGATGGGTATTTTGGCTTTTCCAAGTAATAGCCACAATTTATCCCGATGTTCTATCGTCTCTTTTGATTTGTTAGCACATTTGATGAGAACGGGTTCTTCTAATTTTTCTCAAAAATTTTCAGGAACAAACCTTTCATTAAAGTGTATCAAGCTAGCTCTTGTATCAAGTATAGCATTAAGGAAATTTTGGAATTTTGTATTCAGGATCATAGAATTGGAAACACCATTTTATGCAATGCTAGACAATCATCCATTTGAATTTCTATGAGGCATCAATGGACGTACAACTCCCAACCAGTAGATAGAGTACAAACAAAAATGGAGGGCTAAGCCACATTAGGAAAAGCATTTCAAAGGACTACAATGACAATCATACACCATGGCTCTAAGAAGTGTATTCAGCATAAGGGCATCACATGTTGGGTGAATAATTTGGGTCGAGGCATCAACATACTAGGAACCCCGAGCAGTCTAGGAGCTTTGAGCTATGCTCATATTAACATGGAAAATTTAAGAGAAGGTTTTTACACTAAATTTCTCTAAAGTTTGTAGGTGTATTCACCTTCTACTTTGAATTTTGAAGATAAACTCTCAAAATTTGTAGGTGGAATTACACTAAACCTAGGTTTCTATCAATATGGGTATGTGAAAGAGAACTAGCATGTGGACAATTTTTTCATAAGAAAATTGTTCATAGCTTGCATACTCTTCTATCAAAGCACTCTGTATAATCCCCCACCATTACCACCTCCCTTGACACGTTTTCCGCCACCCCCTTTGGCAACACCACTAACTCACCCCCCGATAGAAGGCTACCTATGATGGTGTGATAATATATATCATGATGTGGATTCTCTCAAATTAATAGCCTCATTTCAATAATAGAAGTATATTCGAGTTTCCATCGTTTTCTCTAGAGTAGCTTAAAATGCATAGTATGTTATCGTACACCAACCCACAATAACTTGAGGTGGAGCAAGAGAGAGGAGAAGAAGAAGAAGTGAAGAGAAGCTCAAGCTCCTAGACTCTCCTTATTCATGAGATTTGTTCTAGTGGAAACCACCTTACTCTTTTAGTGTAAGTCCCGTGGTCCTACATGTAGGGAGGTAGGATAGGAGATCTATATCCATTGGAATCATGGTGTCACTATTTCCAACAAGGATCAATGGTGGTAGAAATAAGCTTCCAATATCTGAGGGCAACTAGTTCCAAAAAGAGGAATATCAACATGCCATTGTATGGGTTCCAATTGTTCTAGCCCATCAAAAGGAAACATTCTACCAAACCCTTGTTCAAGGGTTTTTTTTCTGTCAAAAATTTGTGGTCGTTTTACCATTAAAATTAGGTGTAGTCTTGTTTTAGTTTCATTTGTTGTGCTTGAAGTCACCTAAAAGATTCTATTTGGTTTTTATTTTGTATAGTGTGCCTTGGCCAGTCTTGCTCATTTTAGGGATTTCTCGGAAAATCTTGCTTGATATTTGCGATTCCTCGAAATGGCACAAAACTGTACTTAAAAAGCTCTCTGAAATGCCCCACACAGTCAAACAATGCGCATGAAACCGCATCTGGATGTGTAGCGGTCTGAAAGTCACATCCCAAAGTATCACTTGCATACGCAAAAACAAGGTGATTTCTCTCTCAAATAGTTCCATAGTGTGCCATATATAGCCAAAGATGCAAACCACATCACTCTCTACACTGTAGGAATCAAACTGCACAACCTCAATATATCGAGATTGTTGACAGGCTGTTGCAAAAAAATTAGAGCTAAAAGTTTCAAAATTATGATATGACTAACACATCCAGAGCATGCCAAAACCTCAGGGTAGACTCCTGGATCACATGTATCCGAGTCCTCGTGAGAGAGATATGCCAAAAACCTCCGTTTTTGACCCAAAAACGTAGCATAAACTTGCTGTTGTTGCACCTGCTGTAATTCAGATCATAATTTTGGAAAATGAACATCACCATCATGTTTGAAATGTTCCAAAACCCCAATGTAGACTCCTGGATCATGTCCATCCAACTCCATGTAACGGAGATATGTAAAAAACACTGATTCTAGAGCCAAAAACAACAAAACGAGCTGCAACACTTCTTGTTCCTGCTCTTTTTTTGGAAAATTCAGCAATGGTTTGCTACACAAGCTCTATACAAGCTGAATATACATGCATAGGCTGAGATCTGACACCGTCGAGTCGCATCCACCACCACCGAGTTCAAGCTGCCATAACCGAGCTCTATCGCTTCCGTCTTGTCGGGAAGTCGTAGTACGCACGTCGCCAAAGCTCTGATACCAATTGTGAGTGCACAAATGTGTTGCATGTGCAGAGAGTGAGAAGGGGAGAGAGAGAGAGTACACATGACATGGGTGGAGCTCCCAAATCTCACTGTATGAGCACAATGTGAGAATGAGTGAGAGCTCCTTATTCTTTGTATATATAAAGAATAAGGAGATAAATGTGGGCGGTCGGGACATTGGCCGGAACACATGGGAAAATCACGGTGAGACACACCACCTTTACCTAGCAGATGGCTTACCATGTAATGTGTGATGTTATTTTCACCCCAAGAAAGGGTGAAGACCTTGGTGAAATCCGCCAAGGCTTCTTGAAATGATTTGCGTTGTTTTTCTATTGTGCTAGTAAGGCCCATAAGCTTGACCATTTTATCAAAATGTGCCCAAACTTGCTTGTGCTTGTTTGCAAAGCTCGCCATTTGAATCATTGTCAGTAGTAGCTTTGTTAACACCTTCCAAAGTTCCCAAAGGTTACCTGCCTGCTAGTTGGAGCTGTTTTGAGCATCATATCGACTGACTTTCCTTGGGTTACTTTCTTCAAAAAGTGTTTGGCTTGTTGTCCACTGATTGACACTTGTGGGCAATTTCATGGGCCTCCCTTGTGTTCTTTTCAGCAACAATAGACACATTTCCACCGTGACAGCCAATGGAATTCAAAAAGGCCTCCACCCTTTCGATCGCTTCCTGGGACTTTTCCAATGTCTTCATTGTGAAAGCATAGTCAATGTGGAGCTTCAACAACCTATCAAAAATGCGCATGAATGTGTGAAATGTACAAAAATATATATTCAATAGAGTAATGGAAAGATTAGATTCCAAGCCTGGTCTTTTTGTTCATGGTCTGGGGCATTGAGCAGGGACATCTCAAAATAAACGCTTCCCATTCTCTGCCTTCATCTCCGACATCATGACAGTCTAACCCTTGTTCTCCATCCCCTTGCCATGGAAGCCTTCAACTGACATTTGCAGAGCTCTTCTGTGACTTTTTTCCGTAAGTTTTGTACCCTCGACTGCAAAATGGATAAGGCATGAGAGAAGAAGCCCCTTGTTTGCAGCCAAGAAAATAGTTTATGGTCTTCAAGTCCCCACCTAAGTGACACTCCACATCATAGCTACCAAAACCCTCAACCTCCAACTTCTCACCTACAATTTGGGAGTGTATTACTTCTATGATCCATGGAGTTCTCTCAAAAATCCATGAAAGTACTCCATTGATCTCGTTGGGCATCTCAATAGCACCCAACCACCAAATGCCTTTCTCTAATTGCACACTAATAGACGGGGTGATTGAATCCCTTTGCTTGGTTTACAAAAGGGCCTCATTCATTAGATTGACACTTAGCCTCTCTAACCTTTGACCTTTCACTATTTGACACTCATCGAGTTTCAACACAAAAGCGACCTTTGTGCCAAGCACTGAAAAATATATAGCGGCAAGACTTTATACTTCAAAGTCTATGATAAGAACACAACCAAAGGAAAGAAGTATAGTGTGTCACCTTCTTCAAGTAACTCGTAAAATCTAAGCATGGCTTGTTGGGACCTTCTAAGGTCCACAAAAATATTGTTCCACATTGTGTAAGGAAAGCCCTTCTCCGAAGGTCTTATGGAGTGTTTCTTACCTTTTCCCCTTTCCTTTGTTGTGCACGAAGCATAAAGCGAAGTTGGCATTGTGTCCTCAATGTGTAGGTATGCCCCAATGTGGGAGAACACATATTTGTTTGTGGCCTTGTTTTCAAGGTTGACCTTGTGCGGAATGGGAAATAGGTTTTTTACAATGCCATGCTCTTTGAGGGCATCCATTAGGAGTCTAAAAATAGCCTGATAGGCTTTGGTGTTGATCCCAGCCTCATTACAAGCTTGTTGCACATCATCTTCACTAACCACATTTCTCAATTTGCGCATAAGGTCCTTGGTGACTGCATCCTTAATGTGATTACCTCCAAGTGTTGTAAGATAGAAATCACATCATGGGTATTGAGACAACTAGTGAGAAGGTTGACTCGATGATATTGCCTTGTTACACCACATGCCTCTTGGATGAAGTTTCTAAAAATCAATAAGATAAATGTTAGAAAATAGTGTGAAGTAAGAATGTATCATGCAAGTAAAGACCAAATCACCTGGCTGTCAGTCATCCTTTGCGTGCTCCCCCCGAATGGGCAAGGGTTTCAATGGATAAATACGTGCGTTTGTGTTCCCTTGCACCAAGGGGTGTTTGTTTGAAACATGTGATGGTGTTGACAAGATTCATAATGTGAGAATAATTTTCTTGCATTTGTTGTTGAAGAGTTTCAACCTCCCTCTCCGAAGAGGCAATACTATCTTATAATACTGCCGTCTTGAGTTGAAGAGCTTGACGTTCGTGCATCCACATATGCAAAGAAGCACCTGCACCCATACTCAACCGCTTGCAATAGCCTAACAAGCCTACTTCTCCCCTCCCAAGATATTGAAGAAATGCCAAAAGCTATTAAAGAATGGATGGAAGCAGATCATAAGGGTACAAATGGCCTTCCATCCAAATGTCAACATTCGTCTCACCGACGGCACGATGTTCCTATGATGACCGTTTTGATCACCCTCACATGCGGCCTTCGATGCAAATGTTGTGGGTAAGAAAATATGTACGCATTTGGTGTGCGGAGTATGTGGTGGTGGAAGCAAACAATTTGTGATGTCCATAAGCACCATGGCAGCTGTTGCGTAAGGAAGCAAAGGATGAAAAGATAGAGGGGGAGGGGGAGGGAGAGAGAGGAAGATGGGAGGAGAGAAGAGGGAAGGGGGGAGGGAGAGGTTGCAAGGGAGGAGGAAGGTAGTGGCAGGGAGGGAGAGGAGAGGGAGAGAGGAGGGAGAAGGAGGAGAGAACAAAGTGTTTTTTACTTTTTGGGGGAAAAGAGTTTGAAAAAATCAACTTTCAAAGCTTGTAGGTAAAAAAAAGGGTCAAAAAATGAATTTTGGATATGTATATATGTTGGGAGGGAGTTTTAAATAAAAAATAAGTAAAAAATGAGTGTTTTTGAAAAAAAGTCAAATTTTGGCTCTTAATGACACACATTTTTGCTGATGTGGCCACACCCTATACTTCCTTCACTTTCAAAAAGCTAGAGAGAGAGAAAGTAACCTCTTAGGTCCACATCCTACATTTGTTTTAGAAAAGGCTAAAAAAGCCTGCTCAAAACTACCTTCTTCAATGCCCTTGTCCCCTTGTCCCCTTAATCGTACACAATATTAGTCTTAATCCCTAAAAATTAGGATTCCTTACAAGGCCCATGCAAAGTCCATATTACTCCTAATGAAGAGAGGCAAAGTCAAACCTCCTTATAGGGCCCCTTTGAGAGTCCAAATTTTCCCTAATGCTTGCAAGGCTTTGTTGATTTCCTTTGATTAGCTTGGTGTCGTGACATACTCTGGATTGGATGTCATCAACGTCTTTTAAAAGCTTGTCAAGTTTGGTGAGGACCAGACTTATATTGGTGGAGGTTCCTAATTGGGTAGAACCTTTCTTCTTGTGGTTTCTTTCCTTTTGTTTTGATTTGTATAGATGATTGTTCTAGGATTTGATCCTCGGATTCCTCATCATCTATTATCCGAGCAAGGGTTTAAAACTTGATGGGGTCATCAATCCATTGTTGAATCTGTTTGCTGATAGGATTGATCCATGCTCTCTTTGTAGCTTCAGGTTAATTGGCTTGATTTGTTCAACATACAATTGCTTAGAAGGGTTAGCTTCTTCAGATATTTTTGGATCTTAATCAGAGTCTATATAGTTATATAGAACCTTCTCTAGTCATTATACTTTGATTATCTTTGTATTACCACATTGGTATTAATCCATTTGGCCTTATCTTTATCAGCTTGAATATCGAGAGGGTATTCAGGATCCAGAATAGTTTCTTCTTTTTTGTAGGATTAAAGAATATAAGATTTTGCCTTTTCTTTAGAAGTAAGAAATGGTAGATATTTTGCAAGAATACCATCAATGTTGATAGCTGGAAAATCTAGGATGTTATGTCTCTCTCCTTCATTGATTTTCTTTATTGCAATAGAGACATGATCTTTAGTTTGAGACTCTTTACCTTTACTGGTTGAAGAGCTTGGATGTGATTCTCCTATTGAAAAAGTTTGATGTGATTCTCCTATTGAAGAAGTTGGATGTGATTCTCTTATTTGAGGGGTTTTGTCAATTACTGCGATATCTACCTTTGATGGTAGGATAATTTTATTTCCAACTTGGTATTCATTGGCCACTTCTAACTCTGTTGATTCTTCTTTAAGTGGTTGATCCTTTTATTGCTTGTTGGAAAGAGTTAATTCTTTTGGGCTTTGATTGTTGCTTGAATGGTGTATCTTTTGGGAGTGAAATATCCCAAAGGACTGGAGAAACGTAGATGCTATAATTATGGTGATTGTAGATGCAGTTATTGTGGTCGAGGTTGAGAGCTGGTTTCTTGTTGGAGGCAATATTTCTCTTACTTCACCCCGCCGTAAAGAGTGAAGAGTTTTCTCTTTAACCCTAAGATCAGCTTCCTATTTAAGAAGTGCTTCTTGTTTAGCAAGAAGTTCTACCTTTTGCTTAATCTCTTTTTCCATGCCATGGCGGAGAGATCTTCGTAATTTGAGCTTGATGAAGAGGAGGATTCCTGTCCTGGTGGTAAATCATAGATAGATTTGACTTTTACTTTCCCACTTGCCTAATTATTGATGAAACAGCTCAAAAAGAAAGATTTTCTTTAACTTTCTTTATCTTCATTTTATTGGCCAAGGCTGATATTACCATTCTTTCTGATGTTGTTGCAATAGATTTATCTGCTTCTTTAAGAGCTGCTTTTAATTGCTTGTGAAAGATTGATACTTTGAATTGGTCTTTCTTACCTAATTTGGCGGACATTGAAGAAGAACTAGAATCACTTGATTCTTCAATCCTATTTTTTGTGAATAATGTTTATCTTTGGATATTTTTCTCATTTGTGAGGATTGAAGGGTATTGGAATGAAATCTTCTATAGTCACCATATTGAGAGCTGTAGGACAATCTTCAAATCCGGAATTTAAGCTTGAAGAATCTTCTGTTGTAGAAGAGACTTCGCTTTTGGACTGTGTAAGTCTGAGATTTTATTGGAGAAAAGCTATGAATAGCTGTAACCATCTTCAAGGATTGTAATGGAGTTGGCCTATTAACTTGAGAGTAGCCAAAATTAGAGGGAGTACTTTTGTGAAATTACTTTGTGAGCATAGCGAGTGATCATAATTGAAGATAGTAACATAAACATAGCAATTAGTTAACTTGGCACGAACAATACTTTTGCAAGAGACAGAATTTAGAGAACATGACAACAATTGAGGACCGGATTTATGTGGAGCCAGTCCCCCCTCCAATAGGCATTTGTATTATGATTTCTCCCATCAAGAGAGACTTATTACAATACAATATTTGTGTTTCTTGTGACCTAGGTGATGCAATGAAGATGGAAAGATTCATGCATCACGAGTATAACATGAACTTTGAGGAAAGTATTAACTATCCCAAGCCTCAGTCCCAAAACCTCAAACACCTTCAAAGGTGGAGAGAGCTAGCAGGGAATGAGGGTAGGGAAGAGGAAGAAGAAACATTTCATACGAGAAAGAACTAGTTCCTCACTTATCATCACTCTTCTTGCTAGCATACATAATAGCATAGTAATGGAGATGGAGAAGATGGCAAGCTTAAGCATTGAAGCATGGATCTTGGTTGGATTTGCATTCCATAGCCAAGAGTGTTGGTGTAGGCTCTCAACCTCTCTACCTGCTTGGAGAAGGAGAGGGAGCTCTTGCACTTTTCACTTCACACAATGAGGGTGTGTGTGTGTGTGTGTGCGTGTGTGTGGGAGGGGATACCCCTCAAGCATGCCCCCTAATGGCTTTGGTCGACCCCCCTTGTAGCTCATGCTTGAAGCTCATTGGACCCCTCAGGCCTAGCCAATCACAAGCATGAGTCTTACCAAGCAGGGATACTAGTATTGGGACAAGTGTCCCCCTTTTTGCTTGAGAGAGAGGACTTGAGAAATGCTAAGACAATTAATTAAATCTTCTAAATTATCATTGGACCCCTTGGGTGACCAACCAATAGGCTTCACGCACACCATGAGGGCAACATGAGGAGGAACTTGACAAGTGTCCCTTTTTCTTTCTTTGTACCAAGCATGCCTTGTGTGAGTGTGTGTGTGTATTCTCTCTCCCCCCTCTTGTAGGGATTGACTATTGACTTTTTGGCACACCTTATCTCAAGCACCTTAGTCAGCAAGCATGACAAAGCACCTCAAGCTTGGGTGGTGTTCCCACAAGCACCTTAGTTGACAAGCACCTCAAGCAACTTAGTCAGCAAGCACAAGAAGCACCTCAAGCAACTTATCATCAAGCATGACAAGCACCTCAAGCACCTTAGTCGGCAAGCACGACAAGCACCTCAATCACCTTAAGCTTGGGCCGGGTTCCCATCTCACGCACATCCCTAGTTTACCTAAGTTCAAAGGACTTTTAACACTAACTATTGGAGGTCTTCAATGAAGCTAACTCTAAAGTCTTTATGCTCCATTGGTTATCCTTGCTATTTGATAGACCATCTCTTCTTTGCGCTCCTTTACCATTGGCTCCGTGTTGAGATAGATCTATAAGCACATGTCTATATCTTAACCCTTGTTCCCATTTATTCTCCCACATTAAATGATCAGTTTAATATGAAAAATCATTTGGGTTGGTTAGATATTAGATTTTATGACATTACCTCTCTCTTGAAATCATAGTCGTCCTCGACTATGAGGTAGAAGAGATAAAGCCTTAGTCATTAGTCAATCTTACTTAGCAGGTAGAGGATCCATTTTTACCCTACGACATCTTTCCAAGATGGATGACTAATCTATTTGGTGCTTGGGAGACGTAGGTGCCACAAGCATGTCTACTCCTTGGTCCATTTCATTCTCCCTAAGGAGAGTGACAAATTCTACTTGGTGTTTGAGAGACATTGTCATCACAAATAATATTCTAAGCATGCATACTATTTAAATTTGTGCACAATTAAAAAGAGAACTAGTCTTATAAGACAAAAACATGGGTCATTGAAACGAAATTTCTACATTTGCTTACTCTAATTTAGCATTGTAAGCATTGACAAGGTTCATACTATCCTTAAGCTGTATTCCTTGCATCCATCTAGCATCTTCAAAAGGATAATTTTTGTACTTAATAAGATACCATCAGAAAATCTTACCATGTCGTAGTACCTTGTCTTCATGCCAAAGAATAGCTTTGGGTTGTAGCACCTCTTCTTGGTCTTCAACTTCAGGAGGGTCTTCAATAATTGGTTCACTTGGTGGCTCTCCTTTGTAGGGCTTGAGTAGGCTCACGTGAAAAGCATTGTGTATGGGTCAACGGTTGGGCAACTTGAGTTGGTAAGCCGTCTCATTGATAGGTATCAAGATTTGGAAAGGACCATAGTATCTTTTTGCTAGCTTAGCATTATACTTTTGATGGCCCGTAGGATTTTTGCTCGTCGTTTACCTTAATCAATCCTCAGGAAACTTAAGTAAGACCCAATAATTTTCTTTAATGTTAAGGCCCTTCTGTGCTTGTCAGTAGAAAATTTTTGCCTTTGTTGAGGGATGGATATAGCCTCATTAATGTTTTGAAAAGATTCTTGTAGGTCACGGCTATACTCATCGACAACGAAGATCTTCCCATGTACTTTGAATAGCAAGGGACTTTTAGGTCTTCCCTCAATAATCTCAAAAGGTGCTTTTCCCACAGAAGTATGTAAAGTATTATTGTAGGCATACTCTACAAGAGGTAAGTACTTTCTCCATTGTAAGAATTGATTTACTTCTGTAATAATCGTAAGATTGGCTATCTCACTTTGGCCATCCATTTGTGGGTGATAGGCAGAAGAGAAATTCAATCTTGTTCCTATATTTTCAAAGAGACCTTCCCAAAAATTATTGGTCATCTAGGATCTCTATCTAACACAATGGATGTTGGTAATCCACGGTGTTATTCAGCATGTATTTTTTATAGGCTTCTTTTGATTCTCCATGTGCACCTCACAGCTCTTCCTGCACACTCAATCACCTGCATTGCTCATGGAATTGCCTCTCGGCCCCCATTCGCTTTCTCTGTGGGGGTTCCCTGTCCAGCACCCACGTATGCCCAATGCCCCTCTTGGTGTGAAACAGAGCCACACCTCCTACAAAACAACGAAAAAGTGCTCTCTCTCTCTCTCTCTCTCTCTCTCTCTCTCTCTCTCTCTCTCTCTCTCTCTCTCTCTCTCTCTCTCTCTCTCTCTCTCTCTCTCGTGATGCGTCGACTTAGTGAGGGCAAGTGCTATTGACAACCCATACTCCTCAACGACCTACAATGGAGGTGATCTGGGGTAGACGATTCATCTACCAAGTAGGCGGAAATCAAATAGGGGCATAGCCAAGATTTTAGCATAGCATTGTAAGGGGGAGTTATTACATAGCTTGTGGACATAATGCCGAAAATTGGGGCCATTAGATATCAAGACCCTTACCTCTCATTTCTTCCAACAAGTTGTATGGAGCCATATCATCTCCCAAGAGGGAAGTCTTGCACGTTGATACGACATCGAGTCCTCTTGGCTTCCTTGGTTGCTTTTGCCTTCTTGCCTCTTCCATAGTCACTCTGTGATGTGACTCCTTATTTCTCCTTACCTTTTCCACGGCCAAGCTGTCAAGAAGTATGTAGTGCGACTAGGAAAGTGACAGGCCTCTGACTATGAGGATTTGTAGCAAAATCAAGCAAGGCGTTGATGATTTGAAGGCAAAAACAAACTCAAATAGAGAAAATCTCCAGCCAACCTAATATGCTATATAGCATAGTATATGATGATGGTTGAGTTTTTTGATTTGCTGAAGAATATGATACATTTTAGAGTAGCGAGTATAGCTTTCTCAATATTGCTAGTTTCTTAGGCCAATTGTGTGTATTTTGTAGGTAGTAACCATTTCTAATCATAGACTACAAACTTGGCTAGATATTGAGTAGTTTCTATGGGTTTCTAGAGGTCATAATGCTAAACCCAGTTTTTTCATGTTTGCTGTATTTAGCACTTTATCATTGCCCCCAATTGGCTTCGACCCATTTTGTGAGATAGTCCGTAGCCACAATGATATATTGGGTATGGGTGCGATATGCAGGGGGTGATATAGGTCCCACAAAGTCAATGCCCCATTTTGCAAATGCTCTTGCTCCCATCATTGGCCGTAATGGCATCTCATCTTTTTTTATTGGCATCTTGGTGCGTTGACATGCGTCACAACGCTTTACAAACTCTTCAGCATATGTGCAATGTAGGCCACCAAATTCTTGCGGCAGTTAAGACAATTTTTGTCGTCTTATCGCCCGAAAAATGGCCTCCACTTATTCCGCTATGTGCATGTTCTAGAATCAGCAGAGGTATTTGCTTTCACTTGCACAGATTCTAAGTTGATCGTCCTTTCCCCGCTTATAGAGTTGGTTCCCAATTAACTGAAAGTCACGAGCTTCTAGCTCTATAGCTTTTTCCCATGCTCTTTTTATGTTCTCAGGGAAGGTCCTGGTGGTTAAGAAGTCAATGATATATTGACTCCATGCAGGTGCTATGTTTACCTGAAACAAAGCATTGATTAGTGTTAATCAAGTCACATGAGCAAGGAGAAGCTCAAAGACTCCATAGTCACACACCTCAAGAGCTCTCACCAAAGAGTGCTCTCAACAAATGAGCTTGAGAGCCCTAATTTCTTTTACACCTAGGGTAAAAATATGCAATGTTCGGGCGTCCAAGGTCTTTAGGGATCCACCACTTACTAAATCTGCAAACTAGCCACACTAATTGACCTATTTTTTACAGCTTGGTGGTTAGCACCAGCCTCTTAAGCATGGACATTAAGCTCAAGGCTAGGCCCTAGACTGAACACTCAAGAGAGAGAGAGAGAGAGAGAGAGAGAGAGAGAGAGAGAGAGAGAGAGAGCTCTCAAAAGTGGATCCTCAAGAGTGGATACTCAAGAATTCGTCCTTCTTGGTTGATTTGATGTAGAAACGCATCATATCGCATAGACTCGCTTGCCATTAATGGGCCAAAGTTTCTATAGTCACGCTCAATACAGATACTATATACATGTTTTCTTAGTTCCCTTTGGGCAAGGGATTCAAAAGGAGCCATGGAGCATGTCAAAAGGATAATGGATCTCTTACAATTGGAAAGCAAGGCGTAGATGATTTGAAGCCAAAAAAACACTAAAAAAGAACAAAAATCCAGTCATGAAAGACCCACTTTGAAAAGGAACCAGGATTAACTCAAAACTATTAATAATGCTCTCTCTCTTGAGCCCACATGCATGTGACTCAAGGAGATAAGAAAGGTCCACTCCATTTTGAAAGTACAAAAAATGCTCAGCTCAATTTGTTAGCGTGTAATTCAAATTAGTCATAATCCAAATAAGTGTTCTCCAACCTATAAACAGGCCCCTTCCCTTCATTCTAAATACACATAGGTAGAATTCTAGCACTAGAGGCGTGAGGAGAGACTTGGTTGTAGACACTATAGTGTGAGATTCACACTTTAGTGCACTATAGCATTGATGCTACATTTTTTAAGTAAGAGAGTGTGAGAGTTTCACATCTCAAGCCACCTACCTATCCTTATAGTCATCAATAAATTTGAGATCTTGGTGATCCAAAGGTGTGATTTTGTCTCCAATTCATATTCCATCCGGTTGTGCAATGCCACTCAAAGATTTGAGGTGATGTGTATGCCGCAATTTCTTAGTTGAGCTTGTGAGATCAAGTGTTTTGGGTGCTTTTTATTGCCTAATACTAGTTCATTGTAAGAGGTTTGAGTGGTGAAAGGTCTCCCGCAACCTAAGACAATGTGTGTGTTGGCAAAGTGTTGAGCATGTGTCGGTGTAGTCTCCATGCAGGCTCTTTGACAGTGTAGCAAGGTGTTCTTTCACCTCTCGAATTGCAAGACAATTGTTTGAGCACCCTCACTCTCCATCTCTCTCCATTTTCTCAATGGCTCCTTCTCTCCTCCTTCTATAGAAAATTGTTGCTTGTTTGTGTGTGTTTTGCGTGTCTCCCTTAAGTCTGAGGACACTCTCTTGCGTCCTAGTTCACATCCATAACTAGGTGGTGCCGTTTTAAGTTGGGTTTGGCTAGGGATTTTGCTTGGTTGTGTTTGTGTTGTGCCCTAGCTTCATTGAGCAGCACGGGAGCCGTGAAGGGTGTCTAGAGGCCGCTCTTCTTGTTGCCCGCCCCGGACCGCCTCAATATATATGTTAAATATCTATTAAAAGGTCTTTAAAAACATTGGGCTATAAAGAAACCATACAGTTACAGACATTTAATGAGATAAATAAATTGTTTTTCCTAAAGAGAACTAAAATACATGAACATTTTTTGACAGTGGTTTTAAGTAAAAAGGGTTGTAAGTTGGAGATGGATAATAATTGATAAAGTCCATTGACACCTGTAATACACATCCAAGGCTAATGAATCTATTGTTTTGTTTGGATGAATGCAGGGGAGGAATCTATCCTTTCTTGATTTTTTTTTTGGCTTAAAGCTATTGTCAGTGAGATAGTATACCTACTCTTATCACTTGGGAAGTAATACTTTATTGGATTACTATCATTGTATACTAGAATGAGGCTTCATTCTCATATGCCATGTACAAAGATAATTCTAAGACTGAGTTGTTTTTGTACTAATTTTTGCCTCTTCTCTGAAGCCAACTGTCTTTTGAATGTAAAAGTTCAATTATGTCTTATTACAAGGTTAAAACAACTACACACTCATCCTATACATAAGTTTTTTTTCATTTTTTGTAAAAAACCGGGACGCTGGCTCTAGAGACTATCTTGAATCTTGGTTCTATGCTTGGAGCAACTACCTTTAATTCCTTGATTGGTTGGCTGGTCTTAGGTGGTCCTACATAGGCTAAGATTATGGTTTCCTGCTCACAACTTTTATGGTCTTTGACCTTGCCGGTTTAAGGATTGTAGGCCCAAACTATTGGACTAATCGTATATATACTTTCTTTTAGGATCACAAACACTTTAAGTTGACAGCTCGCATGAGGGTAAACCACGACCCGGAGAAACATACAAGGATGTTAGATACAAACATACAACTCTATCTTGAAAAACCCGTGAACTTCCATTTGTCTCTCATCTGCTCTTGGCTTGGTGGCCAGGCCAAACAATTGGTTACTACTCAAATTGCTTCCAAAATTTTTCGTGGGCTTATGCTTGATATCCTCAAGGAATTGAAAGTTGATGAACCTGGGACCTATCTAACTACCTATGCAAATTACAAGGGTGTTAAGATTATCACCAGTCTTCTTAAACATTGTATTGATGATCATGATTCCCCCCTCACTGAAAAGACTCAACTCTCTTGCCACTCCCAATTCCTTCAATTCATTCCTAACTTCCAGCTCTTCTTCTTACATTTCTAAAGGAAAATCTCATAGCTTTACTAGGGGAAGAGGAAGGAATACCCCCATCAGGCACCTTCTTGACTTATGATCACTTATGATTGTGCAGGTTGTTGTTGGCCCTTGTGGAAGGTTATCCCTCACAAAAAAGGCGTCTGACAAAATTTTTATATAAAAACATTGTCTTTTTCCAAATGTAATTATGAATCGGGTACACCCTAAAACACTAATCTGTGGATGTTTTGACTTATTATTTGGAAACCACGAGTTACTTGATAATGTTCTTATTGATTGTAGGTATCAACAACCTATTAAGAATGCGGTCTATAGTAATGATTTCTTAAGACACAACACTATACCTGTTTGTGATTGTGCTAAATATATCTCATATTGCAAACATTTTGACATTTATGGCTTACATGTCAATACTTGTAATCTGGATCTCATTGAAAATACCACAATATGAAAAATCCTTGCTAATGGACTTAATCACATACCCACTTTTCCAAAAAAGCCATATCCTGCTCTAACAGCTTTAGCTAGCTGTTAATTGACCTTGTCAATACTCCCTGAGTGGAGAAGACAATCCTACTGGACTTAATAAAAGTGGTTGAGAAATGTTTCTTTCAAAAGATCTCACATATACCTTTTCAATGGCTTTCTACTAACAACTGTTGGATCACACCACAACTTGCTGAGGATTTTCAAAGGCTTTCACATAACTGGTTTATTGTTGGACTTGATAAAAACTCCAATTGTCCCACTCTTATATGCAAAAGATTGGCTTGGAATTCAGCACACTCTAGAATTTCTAGGAAGGAATTCACACCACTTAAAGCTTCCCCCTGTAAAGTCACTTGTGATATTTCAAAACATCTTGAAAGCATAGGATATTTTGATCAAAATACCAAATTTCTTGTACTATTTCCCACCTATAAGGTACACAAACATAAGCTTAATTTAGATGGATATCAGATGCCTCAAATAGTATTTTTTGATATTACTAAAGATATTACCTTTTGCCTTGACCTGATTCTTTCTGAATTTGAAAATATATGTGCCTCTAAACAGAAACTCTGCTCTAACTTTCTTCAAATTCACTACAACACTTTTTGGTTAGTTAAAAATGCCAGTGAGGTTACTCGTAACCTACCGAAAAAATCTTTCATCTCTTCACAAATGATATTACTCAATACTATGAGAATATACCTTTAGAAGGGGATTTAGGATTAAAAGATGTTCTATCTCAAATGATTAAATTGGCCTTCAAAAATGCTAGGGTTAATGGTTACTCTTACATTTCACTATCCAAACAACCTAGATGGATAAGGTAGACACAATCTTCTCATCCCTTTCATTTGGATGATGTTAAACTAGTCAATAACATATCTTGGGTACTTCATAACTGTACCGTTCTCTTCGAAGGACAGTGTTTTAATCAAAGCCAGGGCATTCCTATGGTATTTTCTTGCTCACCTGTAATGTGTAATATATACTTAGCCTTCTAGCCTTCTGTGAATAAAAATGGTAAAACCATGAGTGACAAAAGTAAATATCAGATACTTCCACCTTTTAATCATACTTACATATACATAGATACTTATTAAGCCTCAACAACAGATTTTTCTCGGATGATATTAATCTTTTTTATCCCTTATATAAGTTAAAATAGCTACACACACGTCCTATACATAAGGTTTTTGTCATTTTTTGGAAAAAACCGGGACGCTAGCTTTAGAGACTATCTTGAATGTTGGTTCTATGCTTGGACCCACTGCCTTTAATTCCTTGATTGGTTGGCTGGTGTTAGGTGGTCCTACATAGACTAAGATTCTGGATTCCTGCTCACGGCTTTTATGGTCTGTGACCTTGTCGGTTTAAGGATTGTAGGCCCAAACTATTGGACTAATCGTATATATACTTTCTTTCAGGATCACAAACACTTTAAGTTAGCTCTCATGAGGGTAACCGGAGAAACATACAAGGATGTTAGATACAAACATATAGCTCTATCTTGAAAGACCGATGAACTTCCATTTGTCTCTCATTTGGTCTTGGCTTGGTGGCCAGGCCAAACAATTGGTTGTTGCTCAAATTGCTTTCAACATTTTTCGTGGGCTTATGCTTGATATCCTCAAGGAATTGAAAGTTGATGAACCTGGGACCTATCTAACTACCTATGCAAATTACAAGGGTGTTAAGATTATCACTAGTCTTCTTAAACCTTGTATTGATGATCATGATTCCCCCTCAATGAAAAGACCCAACTCTCTTGCCACTCCCAATTCTTTCACTTCATTCATGACTCCCAGCTCTTCCTCTTACATTTCTAGAGGAAAATCTCGTAGCTTTACTAGGGGAAGAGGAGAGAATACCCCCATCAAGCACCTTCTTGACTTATAATCACTTATGATTGTGCAGGTTGCTGTTGGCCCTTGTGGAAGGTTATCCCTCACAAAAAAGGCGTCTGACAAAAGGTTTATCTACAAACATTATCTTTTTCAAAATGTACTTCTGGATTGGGCACACCCTAAAACACTAATCTGTGGATTTTTTGACTTATTATTTGGAAACCATGAGTTACTCGATAATGTTCTTATTGGTTGGAGGTATCAACAACCTATTAAGAATGTGGTCTATAGTAATGATTTTTTAAGACACAACACTTTGCCTGTTTGTGATTGTGCTAAATATATCTCATATTGCAAAGATTTTGACATTTATGGCTTACATGTCAACACTTGTAATCTGGATCTCATTGAAAATACCACAATATGAAAAATCCTTCCTAAAGGACTTAATCACATACCCACTTTTCCAAAAAAGACATATCTTGCTCTAACATCGTTACTTAGCTGTTAACTGACCTTGTCAGTACTCTCCGACTGGAGAAGACAATCCTACTGGACTTAATAAAACTGGTTGAAAAATGCTTCTTTCAAAAGATATCACATATACCTTTTCAATGGCTTTCTACTAACAAATCTTGGATCACACCACAACTAGCTGAGAGAGAGAGAGAGAGAGAGAGAGAGAGAGAGAGAGAGAGAGAGAGAGAGAAAGAGAGAGAGAGAGAGAGAGAGAGAGAGAGAGAGAGAGAGAGAGAGAGAGAGAGAGCACAATCTTTTGCAATGCTCCAGAAGAGGGCAATGGGTAGTTTGAATTTTGAAATGTGCCTCTTTGTGCGGGAGCTACAGACCCAAGGGTCTGTTTGCGTGCATTGCAGACTAGTGGGCTGAGGCCCGAGGGCTTTAATAGGAGGACTCAAGAGCACCGACTGCGGATCGGGACGAGAACCTTAGGTGCTAGAGGAGGAGGAAATCACTGTGTCGCCCGGCTGCAGAATTCACTGGCTGGAGGAAGGAGTGATAGGCACGTGGCAGGGAGGGAGGAACCAAAATCCCTCCTCCGATTATATATAGTTTAGATATAGATAAGGCAAATCCGTCCCATACAAATTTCCATGCCACATGTAAAAAAGGCTGACCCTTTTTACCTCAAGGTATTTTTTTTTAGTAATCTCAAGTGAAAAGAGTGCTATTTCTTCATTCCTTAATAGAGAGAGAGAGAGAGAGAGAGAGAGAGAGAGAGAGAGAGAGAGAGAGAGAGAGAGAGAGAGAGAGAGAGAGAAGAAGAAGAAGAAGAAGATTGCGTAGGAACAATTTTAAGAGACCTCAAAGATCTATCCAACTAAACTAATTATCAAATGTGGGCTAGTTGTAGCTTTTAGATTCTTCTCTCTCAACAAGTAGTTTTCTTCGTGTTTTTTTAAAGGGGAAATCACCAAAATACTTCTCTAATTTGTGAAAATTCCCAAAATACCCCTCAAATTTCAAAAATTTCCAAAATACTATTTTGGTTAGATTGTTCAAGATTTTCTAATCTTTATTCCTTTTTGACAATTGAGATCCGTTTTTGAGTGCTTAGGATGTAATTTGTCATAAATTACCTGCAAGAAAGGCACTTATGTCTAAGGATAATGAAGCAATTCATCTCCAAAGCTTACATAACCACTCAAATTCTAAATTTAGCATCTTGGATTGAGAGACAATCAGTCTTCTTATGAATAGCTACACATTTTTTATCTTTGGAGAAATTTAATTTCACGACCCGGGGGTATCTTGGGAATTTTGGATAATTTGAGGGTATTTTGGGAATTTCCACAAATTAGAGGGGTATTTTGGGAATATTGGGGGTATTTTGGGAATTTCCACAAATTAGAGGGGTATTTTGGTAATTTTTCCTTTTCAATAAAACACTGTAAGAATCAGTTGACCTGCCAAATATCATGCTTTCACTACTATCAATATTTATTTTGCAATAGGGAATAACCTTCCGATTGTAAATAAAATTTTCATTTTTTTTGAACTCGGGATTAAGCTTAATGGCTTGAGATTTCCTCTCGAAGGGAAATGTGTATTCCACTCAACTTGCAACGTGCAGGCCATTAGCCTGGCGAGTCGCGACACTAATTCTTCAGTGACTCGAAACCCATTCATTGCCTGAGTATTCTCTCTGCGCATAAAGGGCCTTTTTAGCAGGAGAATAAATACTGCACCAGCACAAGGCGAGATTTAACCTAGCCCCCAAAGCCTGCAGGGCCAATGGTCGCCCCACTTTTAAGCTCCTCTTTTCTTTTGAAAGAGTTTACTCATGTACATGTTTCAATGACTGAAGAAAAGACAGCAGGGCAAAAAGAGAAGGGTTGCTTGCAGAGCATCATAATAAGCTCCATTTGTATTGCCAATGAGGATGTCAGAGATTACAAGGTCAATAAGGCTTCGACATCAAGACTCGTAAATCATGATCTTCGCATTTTGTTGCTGCATGGGCATGGCTCAAGCTGATGCTCCAAGAGGATTTAAACTACCTCTCCCTCCTCAAGGCTTCCCACAGTACTAAGGATCTTCGCCGTGTCCACCACGTCCACACCCTCATCATCTGCCATGGATTTCCACTTGCAGGCTTACTTGGGGACTATCTTATGGTCACATATGCAAAATGTGGGGCCCTTAATGACGCCTGCCTCATATCAGAAACACTACCCTGTCGAACGGTCTTTTCATGGTCTGCTCTTATCTCTGCTTATGCCGATTGTGGTCGCAGTCGCGAAGCATTGCAACTACACCAAAACATGGCAGATGAGGGTATCGAGCCGAATGATTATACTTTTGTTAGCCTCCTCAAGGCTTGTGCTAATACATGCAATCTGGAACTGGGCAGGAAATTGCATGTGGATATATGTATCCATGGATATGCAACGGATCTTTTTGTTGCAAACACCCTGGTGAGCATGTATGGAAAATGCAGAGAGACTACTGAGGCTGAGCAAGTGTTTCAAGGATTGTCTCGGCGTGACGTAGTATCCTGGACTGCAATGATCTCGGCTTATGTAGAAGTGGGTTTAGGAGAAGAGTCTCTCTTGGCATACAGGCAGATGCAAGAGGAAAATGTAAGTCCTAATAAGTCGACATTTGTGATGGTTCTTCAGGCTTGCTGCTGCCTGGTAGAGAGGGAAGAGGTGGAAGGTGTGGATCTTATCTTATCCGCGGAGATGATTTTAGATATAGGACTGGCATGCCATGTCGATGCACAGAGAGTGGGTTTTATGCCAGATGCCCTCCTTTCAAACACTTTTGTAACTACGTACAGTAAATGTGGTGCAATACAACAGGCAGAGGCTGCTTTAGGCACCCTTCACCACCCTCACATTGTGTCATGGAATGCAATGCTGTCTACGTACATTCAACAGGGTGAAGGAAAGAAAGCTTTACAGTTGTTTAGAAAGATGCAGTATGAAGGTGTAACTCCAGAATTACACACCTTTGTTTTTGCCCTACAGGCATGCAGCATCCTTGCAGGTAATGAAGATGCCTCTATAGTTGAGGGCCACTCTGCAGTAGAGGTTGCACTAGACATCGGTCTTTGTTTACATGAGGATGCACGTAGGAAGGGCTGTGTCTCTGATGTTTTTGTTGGTACAGCTCTTTTGAGCATGCTTGGCAAGGTAGGGAGGGTTTTGGATGCAGAAAATGTTTTTGTGGGACTATTGCATCATGACCTTGCATCATGCAATGCAATGCTTACTATGTATGTTGAACAGGGTGAAGGGAACAAGGCATTACGACTCTACAGACAAATCTGCGAAGAAGGTATGTGTCCAAACCAGCCGACATTTGTCGCATGTCTTCAAGCGTGTGGCTCCTTGGAAGAAGAGCAAGAAGATACAGATCTTGGGGGTACTACAGTCAAAGCAATCTCCTTGGAGATTCTTCAGGGATTGCATGCAGATGCCCTGCGTAAGGGCTATGTGACTGATGTCCTTGTTGCCAACACACTCATCAGCGTATATGGCAAGCTTGGGGCAGTCAAGGAGGCACAGGATGTTTTTTGTGCTTTGCCTGAACGTACTGTTGTCTCATGGACTGCCATGCTTTCCATATTTACAGAGCAAAATTTGGGACACACGGCTTTGCAGTTGTTCCACCTAATGCAAGAAGAAAATATTAGTCCGAACGAGCTGACGTACGTGGCCGGCCTTCAAGCGTGTGCATCTCTGGGAGAGTCGCATGATATTATGGAGGACTTAGTTTCTTTCAAGGCTAGATATTTAGAAATTGGACAGGCATTACACACAGATGCATGTAGAGAGGGTTTCACTTCGGATGTTCTTGTCTGCTCTACCATCCTCAGCATGTATGGAATATGTGGGAGTCTTCAGAAAGCGGAGAGTGTGTTTAACTCGCTGCCTTACTGTTATACGGATGCCTGCAATGTAATGCTCTCTTTGTATGTTGTAGAGGGCGAAGGAGAGAAGGCTGTATCGTTGTATAAAACTATGCAACAAGAGCTTGTTTCTTTCAATTGCTCTACCCTCATTGCTGCATTACAAGCCTGCAGTGATATAGCTCATTTAGAAACATGTTATGAGCTTCATTTTCACACTCTTCTCTTGGAGTTTGACTGCATTCCCTCTGTAAATGCCACTCTTATTCATGCATATGGCAGTTCTGCCAGCATGTTTGATGCAGAGGTGGTTTTCGACAAATATCCAGAGCCTTCAGTTGGCTTGTGGACTTCCTGCATTGCTGGTTATGCAGGTGTTGGAAACCCAATTAGAGCGCTACAAATGCTAGAGAACCTCCAACTGGCAGGCCATATTCCTAACAGGATAACACTAACTTCGGTCTTGTCAGCTTGCAGTCGGGCTGGATTTGTCAGTGATGGGATTGAGCATTTTGTGTGCATGAATGGAGAGCAGGGATTGGACTTGGATTTAAAACAGTATAGCATAATGTTAGACCTTCTCGGGCGTGCAGGGGACTTTAATAGAGCGGGTGACATGTTGCTGAATATGCCATTGCAGCCTGACCTTACTGTGTGGTCATGCTTGCTAGGTGCGTGTCGTTTACATTGTCATGTTGAGCTAGCTGAATATGCTTTTGAACAAATCATGAAATTTCAGCCTCAGTGGGCTGCACCGTATGTGCTAATGTCCAACATGTATGCAGATAAACTGCAGAATTTTGCAGAACTTGCAGAGCTACATATAGAGGATGTGTTAAGAATACAACGATAGTGTGTCTGTACCCCCATGTCCCGGGGGTTGTAATATATAATCTTTTACATGGGAGGCACATTATGCCAGGGCGGTGCCATCAATGCACCAAACCCACGTACTATTCTATATGCCTGTTACCACCATATATGCTGGTAGCCGCATTAGAAGTAACAAGTGCTGTTTTTAGGTCTATTTCTCAAGCTCCGAACTATCCTGAGTTCAGCTAAATACAGGGACCTTTGTTGATTTTGTAAAGAGTCTTCTTAATGTTTCTGGTGACATTAAAGATGGAGAAACTTTGTCATGCATGAAATCTTTCAAGATTTCCTCATGTAACACAATGATAAGTCCCTATGATAACCAACCATGTATAGCCGCTTGGCTGCTATTGTCCTAAATCTCTCCTTAAAAGATCTTGCTTTGTCATCTTGAATTGCAAACTGTAGCTTCTAGTTTGGTGGTACTAATATGGAGTTGAATTGACATCAGCCGATTGTGTATCTATAGCTGATCTTTTATCAAAATTGGCTTCAATGTGAGCATGTTACATTGGCTTTGTGTTGCCAATACTCAATGTCGAAGCCAGTGATTTTCCGAACAGCTGTCCGGCATAAAACTAAGCCACTCATCAGATCTCAACACACAGGTTGTGTAAGTGAATGGTATGCCAATGAAGGCAATGCTTCAACAATAAGAGCTTCTCTTGTCCAAAGAAATTGGGCAAGTTGGTATCACTAGCTTTAAAAAGTATCAAAAGTAATGCAGGTTTATACGCATCTAGTCGAAAAAAGCTCATTGATTTTGGGTGGGATGAATGCACATATGAGGGCTTTGAATTTTATAGGAACTAATGTCCACCTTTCAAATTTAGCCCTATCATGTGTTTCACAATTCACACCTGTAATGCCCTCATATGAAGATAAGCTATCTTAGGAACCGAGCTTACGTGTTGCAAGTGGGAAATATTGAGGCCATTGAATGTTTTTAAATAATCTTCAAAACTAGTATACTTAGTGCAATCCTAGACAATAAGAATCTCTATCTTATTAGTGGATATGTCTTCCAAATCCCAGGATATCCAGCACTTGAGCAATCATAAGACTTAACAATGTGGCCCTACTTGTAAGAAGAGCTTGACCCCTTGTGAGATGCTTTTACACCATGGATGGCTCTGGGAGTTTCCTAGTTTGAGCTTTATATGCTTTGAAACAAGCACTTTGTTGCATAAGAGTCTAGTCTTTATATATAAAACATCGTATACCTTTAAGATATATCCAATTCTTGTCGAGGATAATCTTACGTTTGGTTTGTATGCCTTGGGTATTTCTCTTGAGCTTGGATCTCTCATCTTTCCCACTCTATGTGCACCATACATAGTATCCCTAGACATAGCAAGTCTATTTAATAGATGTTCTTGATAGCAATTGCAAGAGATAGAGGAGCTTTAGCTTTGCCTTCAACAACCCTATGAATGAAACTATGCTTCGTAGCGGGTTGTTACGATGGACGATGTAGCATAGCTATCTACGTATACAAACATACCAAGTCAAGACAAAGGGAGTCAACTTGATCGGGAGGGATTGCATCGCTTGTCAGGGATAATGAAATGGCCTATCCATATTGACTAATAAGCTAAGAAACAAAAATTGTAGATCAAGATCAACACACCAACAATCTCGACTATACTGCCCACTAATATAATTGGATGGTTTGCTGAGTGAAGGAGCTTGAGATGCTACAAAACAAAAAGGGAATGATATACTACTCTACTACAACATGTTGGGCTTGAAAAAATATCATTATGAGTGAGCTAAAAATCGCAATCCTTCGCTTCACAGATGCCCAAAATTGATGCAGTAAACTTGTGTTAGCTTCGGAATACCTCTGGGAACCCCTCTCCAACCAAAAATTGGTGAAAATAATTGAAATGATCAATTTGAGCCATAGACAGCTCCCAACCCAAATCATGCAATAAAAGCAGCTGAACTAAAGATAAAAAATGGGAGATTACCACTATGAAGTCATACTTGTAAAAGGATAAAATGAACGCAAGAATCCCAATCTGAATTCTTAACAGAAGCACCTATGCTTGCACCTTGAACGCCTTTGGCAAGGCCTTCACATGGGTGAAGGAATCCACAAAGAGATTGCTAGTCATAAGGGGCGACTGGAAAAACATATTGCGCTTGCCAATGCTTTGGTCGATATGTATGCCGATTGTGGTGCACTTACAAAAGCACAAAAAGTCCTTAATGAGCTTTCTGTCTGAAATATCATCTCTTGGAGTGCATTGATTACATGAGGGGTCCAACACGACTGTGGCAAGAAAGTTTTGTGATGTTTTCAATGGATAAGAAGGGGAGCCCTCTCTCTCTCTCTCGATGAAACCACCTATGCTTTGAATCTTAACACTAGTCCTGTAATTGGACACTCAAGTGTCCTGAGAAACTAAAGTGTCATGTTTTTCGACCAAGTTTTGGCAATTTATTTGTCAAGCTAAAAAGAATTTTTGTACACCTTGCTTCTACCATAGGTTGGTTATGAGGGAAAGAAGACACTGGATTTTTTTCCATGTGAAAATACAATCCCTATGGAGAGAATTATGGTAAGTTCTAAGTCTATATTTTAGTAAAATTTCAATGTTTTGCCAAAAAAATCATAACATTCTTATATCTTTTTGTAGAGATGGCCTTTTCTATGTCCATAAAAGCCACGTGTTAGTACTTAGTGTTACCAAACAATGGAATGCCCTTCAAAGATTAGTTTCCAAGGTATAGACATAATTTCATACTTGAGTATGTGCTGAATAAGAGCATAATTTTGGTCTTCTAAAGGTCCCATCATGGAATTGGGGCTATCCTAGTGCAGTTTGACAACTATAAATGACTCTATATGTTGAAACCAATAAACTACGTATTTTTTTTGACTCCTTAAATACATTAAATCTCGTTGCTTGAACTCTATCTTGAATTTCTTATTGTGCAAAAACTCTTGAAAATCTTGAGTCCTCCATAATAACATTAAAACCAAGGTTTTAGGTACCCCAATTGTGTCTGTACCATGTACTTCGATACATTTGGTTGATCTACGTGGAAAGTTTGATATTATTGAGGTTTGAATTCTTATGTCTCAAGCATGAAAATATCAAAGTTTTCTTTGATGCAATTTTGAATATGTGAAATGATCCAATAATTGTTGCATACCAAAGCCCTTTTACTTGCCACCTTGAGTCGTCAATGCAAAGGGTAAGCAATGTATCACTTTCTAGAACTCACAAATACAACCAAAACATATTTTCTTTGTACACAATGATATGCTTGAAATGGCCATATCAAACACGTAGAACTTTCTATTATTTTATATACTCTAAAGTGAGTTCTTTTGCACATGAAACTTTCAATTATCTATAGCACAATTGTGAAAAAGTCACGTAAAATTTTCTACAAGGTCGCTTCATTTTTACTTGAGCTTATAAAGTCAAATTTTCAAAGCATCAATCACAGTCTTACGAGGGTCAACTTGATGAGTATAGTTCTTGATCATAGTAGCTTCTAAAATGCAAGGTTATATTTCTAAAAGACCCTCTAGCTAACATATTTAAGCATTTCAAGAGGGTTTTCTTATAGCATTTAATTTAAGTTTGTGGAAAAAGGACACTCAAGTGTCCTGTTTTGGTACCAAACTAGTGTTAAAGACCTCTAGCCTTATGCAAGATGTTGACATGGGTGAGACACTTCATGATGACATTGTTAGTCAAAGGATTGTTAGAGAAACATGTAGTTTTTGGCAATGCTTTGGTTGATATGTATATCAAATGTGGTGCCCTCACAAAAGCACCAAAATTTCTTGATGGGCTTTCTCTCTTTTTAGGATGTTGTCCCTTAGAGTGTGTGCGAGATATGCCCAATGTGGTTGTGGCAAGGAAGCTTTGGGCTATTTGACCCAGATAATAGGAGCCAATTCATGATTTTTTGAAAAGAAGCTATTTATTGACTACCCTCTAATAAGCTTTGTATTTACAATTTTGAAAGGACGCTAGCAATAGACTACCCTCTAATAAGCCTTGTAAAATTCTCATTGTCAGCATAGAGAGACTTCAACTCTAGGGGATTGCTTTGGCTTCATTTCTTTAATAATAGTTGTAAGTGTTTATTTCTCTTGTTTAATTTATCTTGTATCTTAAACTGATTATATCAAGGTCTTAACTACTCTCACTTTTTTGTAAAAAAAGACTTATTTTTAACTCTCTACCATTGCTAGGAAAAAAAGTGTAAGTTCTTCTAATGAGTGCTTCTATATTAACTTTACATACCCGCTTTTCACATTGGAAGCGCAAACCCAAATCCTAACACAAAGAGTCTCCCCACACTAACAAAAACAAGGGTTGTCTTTTCTTGATTATTTTAACATGAGAGAATAGCGCAACCTCCCCCCACAGGCTTGTCTAACTATCATGTGTGCAGTTTGGTACTTTGGTTCCTTCACATGGTAGTTCTCATAGTACCAATATAACTAAAATTTTGGTACTATAAAAACTGTTGTCATGTCATACAACACCATAAAAACAAAGGTGAAACATATGAGTACCAAAGCTAGAAAATCTTGGTACTCTAAATAGACCTCACCATTGTTCCTTCCTACTTTAAGAAAAACGATCAAATTAGATATTCACATGGTAGTGCTTACTATGCCAAAAGTGCCCAAATTTAGTAATTTTGGTATTATAGGACTGCTACCATGCCATACAACACCAAAGATTTGAAGATGGTACTTTTTTCTACCCAATCTATAAAAACTTGGTACTTAAGATTGACATAGGTATTATTTTTTCCTACCTTAAGACGTGCTATTAAAATGGATATTTCACATGGAATTCCTCAGTATGCTAGTAATGTAAGAGCTATTGCCATGCATGACTACACCAAAGGTTCAAAAGTGGTACCTTCGTTTACCAAATCTATTTTTTTTTTTATAGTCAGCATAGACTAGGGTACTTCTGGCAGTGCCAAAAGTACCAACTGTGGTACTTTGGGTATTATGAGGGCTATTGACATGCCATACAACACCAAAACTACAAATATGGTACACTTTTTTGCCACATCTACAAGAAATTGGTAGACATAGACATAGACAAGAAGATGGTAATTTATGTTGACACGGATGCTATTCCTTCCTGGTTTAAGACATGCCATCAAAATAGGTAATTCACATGGGTTGGGTACTATTTGGTAATGTAAGGACTATTGGCATGCCATACAACACCAAAGATTCAAAGGTGATATTTTGGTCCACCAAAACTATAAAACCTTGGTACTTTAAATAGATATAGATAAACACCATAAAACACCAAAGATTCAAAGGTGATATTTTGGTCCACCAAAACTATGAAACCTTGGTACTTTAAATAGATATAGATAGTATTCCTTTCTACTCTAAAATCGGTACTTCATACAGAACCTTTCACAGTGCCAAAATTACCACATGCAGCACTGGTACTTTTGATGTTGCAAGGACTACTACCATTCCGCAAAACACCAAAGCTTCAAAGGTTGTTCTTTGGACTACCAAAGCTAAAAGAATTTGGCACCATTTCTTCCTACTTTAAGACATTCTATCAAAGGGGATACTTTTTCCTATCAAAGCTATGAAAATTGGTACTTCAAATAGATAGAGGTACTATTTTTTCCTACTTTAAGACATGCTACTAGGGCAATTCTCACAGTTCCAAAAGCACCAAGAATTGGAACTTTAGATATTTTAAGTATTGTTGGCATGCCATAGAGTACCAAAGCTTGTTAGAAATTGTAGGCTTTGGTTGTAATGGAAATTGATAATTATCTATTTATTGCAGCTGCCAAGTCACAAAAACACAAGCGGTCAATGGTCTAGGTGAAAGGATATCACATTTATGTACGTTTTATTATTCAAGTGCTCCTCTCATGATCTTCATGAGATATGATCATTATTAAGTCCGCCGATCGGGCACTCTATATCCATTTTTGAGCATTCAAGAAATCTATAAATAAATACTTACAGAGAAAAATGCTCACTCTTGTACGAGGGGAGATTGCACCCAGTGTCAATGTTGATCTTCTTTTATCTTCCCTCTCCTCTCTCGTCGTGCCAGTGTAGCACTCAGCTCTAGGAGGTGCATCAACATGTGATCTCCTACTCTCTCTCTCTCTCTCTCTCTCTCTCTCTCTCTCTCTCTCTCTCTCTCTCTCTCTCTCTACGTTCTTGTATATCTTTGATTACATGCTTGTGTCACTCGCCAGGTATGTAGGTATGCCAATTTATGGCTTGTATTATATTATTTGCAATATTTTGTAGGGCCTTCTATGTATACGTTTATAGCAGTAGTATCAAAGTACCTGCTACGCCTTTGGTAGTGCATAATTACATGGCTACAAAGATAAAAATCAACTATACAGCTAAGTCCTAATTCAAATTCTTTTTCTTTTCCATCCTATGCTTGTTGCCAAGGAATACAACTTCTCATAATCATGATGTCTATGAAATTTAAGAGAGCACTTTGAAGTATTAATAAGTGTGGCAGGATTCTTACGATAAAGCTTGAATCTCTAATATAGGGATAGTTATGAAAGCATATAGATATATCAAATAGGTGGAAGTAAAACATTTTTTAAATACATATATATGTTGGCTACGGATTCATCTTTGGCTCATTGGGCAAGAAGAAGGAGAAGAAGTAAAGTTTTAATGTTGTAGGAAGAATTCCAAAATTCCTCCAAGGTCTAAGCAAAAAGTCTTAAACTCAAGACCTATTATTCAAGATAAAATTGGGATAACCAATCTACCACACTTGAGAGAAGAAGAAGTGAAATTTTTAATACTATAGAATCCATGTCGAGAGAGCTCAAAGATCTATGCTACTAGTGTTAATCTCAAGATCAATTATGCATAAGGGAATGGGGTACATGTAGAAGATTTCTGCAAACAAGGTAGTAATTACCATCCAAAATCAAAATTAGTAGAGAGCCATGAAAAACAACCCCAAGATTATTGCCCTTGAATTTTTCAGTGTGTAAAGCAACCTCAAATAGTTGAGTCGGAGCAACGGCAAAAGCCTGAGCGAAATCAATAGCCTTCTAGGGGGCAGCAGCCTTGCATGACAAAACCCTACTTGGTAGGTATGACAGACGACAATGAGAGTAGAAGCGTCAGCAAGCATAGCCCCATAATGGAAAAAATATTGATTTTTTAATTATTATTTGGAATTTTTTGTCAAAAGAAAAAATCAAATGCAAATTAAAACACCAAAATCGATAAAACAATGCCCTTTTCTCATTTGATCAATAGGTCTGCATTTAGAATGCCTCTCCCCTTCCTAGTTGGAGTTTTTTGATTGAACAACAATGAGCCATTAGGGTTGTGCTATGCATGGGCATCAAAGCAATGCCTTATTGAAGGCCTTGTAATGTGTCCCAATATATGAATACTTAGGCAATGCATGGAAAAATCAATGCTGTGCGAGAGGGGGGTCTTAAGAAATGTGCTTAAGAGCATTCAATGATGAGGTTGATTGGATCTTGTGTTAATGAGAACGTACCATGTAACAAGCATTGTAATTCTGCAGCACGCTTTTGAATTGCTGAAGGTTGAAACTGCTTCTTGGCTTGAATTTGTGTTGAAAGTTTAGGACACCACACCATTATAGTGGGTTTTGACCTTAGTGTTGTGGTCTTTTTGAGGCCCTTTTGTGGATTGTCACCTCCAAGGGATGAATTGTATTTTTTCGTTTTGGAATCCATAGCATGTGTGTTGATTTCTGAGTGGTCATTAGTTTCTTAGGTACCCATACCTATTTGTATTTGACTACTTGTGTTTTCTTGACCTTTGGAGTATGGATGAATGGTGGTGGATCAAGCTTGGTTTCTCGTCTTTCCTTTGTAAAGGTGGGTGAATACAGTGGTTGACTTTGACCTTGCTGCAATAAACTTTGCAGTTGGACCTTTGGTACCCAAATGAAGCTGGCATCAATTCTTGGGGTATCCTTTGGTATCAAATTTGTTGCCTTGCGTGTGCTTGGTGCTATGTTGGTGTGACCTTGGCATGTCTCTTCTTTGGTACCCAAATTTGTTTGGGATGGCTGATAGGTGAAAGCATGGTAGGGTGGTACAAATACTTATGTCCATGGACACTAGATATTGAGCTATTCCTCTCATATAGCTAGATTTTGAAACTGTAAAAACTTATAGTACATTGGCATGTAAAATGGACCCAGAGAGCGCGCCCTCCCCCCCCCCCCCCCCCCTCTCTCTCTCATTCCTGCTCCACACAAGAGGTAGCTTCCCTTCTAGCTTAATGATAGTCACATGATCACCTTCATCGATGCTCATCAAATTTATTCTCTCTCTCTCTCTCTCTCTCTATCACACACAC